>NC_135543.1:15449406-15754213 GCF_045843805.1 Urocitellus parryii
CTCCTCTTGACATAAACAATATGCTTCAATATACTGCACAGTATCCCAAAGAGAGCCAGCCGTAAATGAGGATGTACGAGTCTCAGTTGGCTTCTTCAATGTGCTTTCCAGGGGCCTGGAATCTTTTTTTTTTTTTTCATGGTATAAATTTGCTATGAATCAAAATGAGGTACAGGCCCTGGTTCATAACATGAACTGTGCATTTGTGGGGACACATGGCATCAACAAAAGCCTCATAAAATGGGTGTTTGCTCTTCTTTGGGATTTCAGTCGGTGCACATTTAAAAGGCATCTATAGTTGCTCGCACTTTTATAGCCTCTCAGTGGAAGCTAACAGTGACCAGAGGGGGCTGAATTTATTTTGTTTCTATAAGAAGACACGAAAACACATCCACCGAAGCTCGTGGACCACATCTATAAAGCTGACAAGGGACTAGTTTTTAAGAATTTCAGCACCTTGTTGATAGGGCTATTGAGGAATTTACTCAGGAAGGTTTTCTCTTTTTCTTTCTAGTGTGTGGGTTTTTTTTCTCTCTCTCTCTCTCTCTTTTTTTTTTAAACTTCTGAGACTCATAGCAATTCTCTTTGACTCACTGAATTTGAGCTACAGGATTAATTCCTAACATTCTCACTAGAACGCCGATAACAGCTGCGGCCATGAGCAATTGGAGTAACTACTCATATAATCAAGCCCTCCCAGAGGTACCCTAGAATGACTCCTGGAGACCTGATATATGGGACAATCTGCCTCAGTGTTGCAAAGTAACGGTTGACATTCTAGCCAAGTGGGAGATTGGCCTCTACACAGATCATTTAGCACTGTAACGCCCCAAACTGATCCCTGGCTACAAACAGCATCCCAAGTCCCAGTGTGCCACAGACACATTAAACAGATGACTTAGAGGATCATCAGAGTGGACATAACAAATCCTTACCCACCAGTGTATACCATCCAGTAGAGTTTTAGGCAATTTGCAGATGTCTGATAGGAATTATTTGTACACATATTTGAATGTAAGATTTAAAAATACTACTGTGTTTTTCAAACACAATAAATCCTATTGTGTGAAATATGCTGCAAACTTGGCATATCACAACTGTACTTTAATCAGTATGTTAAGTGAGAGATCACTGATTCATTCTTATGAAAAATTTGCCTTGGTTTTTTCTTAAGCTACTGGTTTAAAGGCAAAGGAGTCTATCAGTCTAGTTTTTCTAATTGCGCATTGTTATGTCCTTTGGTATGTGTGTGTGTGTGAGAGAGAGAGTGTGTGTGTATACATATATAATCAAATTCATGTTTACTATAACTGAGTCCATACATAGATTATTCCAAAATGTATTTTATATCAGCTGAGATGAAAAACACTATTAACATTTCATAAGGTCTGAAATACAAGTAAATAGAAGTAAAAACTAAATATAAGTTAAAACTCTGAAAATACATAGAATGAAGATCGGAATGCTTAGACAGGTGGAAAAAGGGAGACATCTAGGAAATTTGGGATTCCGGAATGACACGGGGGTGAATTTTCTGGGTTCTCTCTCTGTCTCATATATTCCCAATTTGGAGCTAGAGAAGTCAGCAACCCAGAAACATCACTGGGCACAGACAGAAAAAAGGCTTTGTTCGACACAGCCTGCTCTTTCAAGCCCAAGTGTTCGAAAATGGGCAGCCTAAACAAGAAAGAAAACTTCTAGATAACAACCCAACCCTCACCTCCTACCAGTGGTAACAGGTACCTCCTCCTGCTGCCTGCTCTCCTAAAGGAGAACCAGTTCAGAGTCTGCCAAGGCCAGTCCCTCCCAACCCCTCCTCCCAGTAGCAAACCCTCCTGCCCACTCAGCCAGCATGATACCAGCTAAGGCCTATGAAGAGCAGTACTCCCATCCTGTCCAGTAGCAATGAAGAGACAATTGTCCCATCCTACCTCAAGTCCCTCATGTCAAAGGAGGCCAAGTGGGGACTCTGAACCTCCACCCCTCCTGGCAGTGACCAGACTCCTGCAGCCTGCTGAGATGCTATCCACAGAAGCCAGGAAAAGCAGAAGATTTAAATTCGTCAAAGTTCTATAACATAATACCCTGAATGTCCAAATTTCAATTGAAAAATCACTTCCCCCAAGAACTGGGAATACCAGGACATATACCAAGTACAACAATAACAACTACAAACAATCAACAGGTGTAAACACTGACATGACAAAGACACTAGAATCATCTGATAAAATATCATAAAAATGCTTCAAAGAGCAAGTACGAACACACTTGATATGAGTGAAAAAAATACTCTTGGCAACAAAATAGAGAATATGAAGAAGAACCAAATGGAAAAAATGAGAACTGAAAAATACAACCAAAATTTAAAAACTCAACTGAGAAATGTAGAGGAGAGGACAGAATGAAGAATTAGTGAACTTGAAGGATCAGAGAAGTCATCCTATCTGAACAACAGGGAGGAAAATAAACTGAGGAGACAAATGAAGACAGCCTCAGGGTCCTGGGAGACTCCAAGAAAACATCCAACATTCATGTCATCAGGGCAGCAGAAGGAGCAGGGGGAAAGAGCAGGGCTGGAAGAAATAGTCCAAGAAGGAATGAATAAAAATCTCCCAAGTTAAAAATCTGTCATCTCCTTTCTATTTCGTGACTAATAACTGATTTGACTAGGTTTTGCCAACTTTCTTTGTTTCTGTTGAACTTTATCTTAGCTGGTCTTAACTAGAACATTTTTATGGGTTTTTTTTTATTATTTAGTGATTCAAGGTCAGCTATGTTTATGAACACAGGAAAACAAGAAAACAACATACTATTTGAAATCAATCATATATTAATAGAACCTAAATGAGTGTTTATCCCAAAGAAAAATCAGAATGTTATACTGAGTCCTACATACCAATATTTACACCTTCGCAATTCACATTAGCCAAGCTATGGAACCAGCTCAGGTGTCTATCAACAGGTGAAGGGATAAAGAAAATGTGGTGTCTATACACAATGGAATTCTACTCAGCCATAAAGAAGAACGAATTATGCCATTACGCTGGTAAATGGATGGACCTGGAGAACATCATGCTAAGTGAAATAAGCCCAACTCAGATGTCTCTCATATGCAGAAGCTAGAGAAGAACTCACAGAAATAGAAGGGAGAGCAGCAGAGTAAAGGAAGGGGACCTAGACAGGGAGCCGGAGAGGGAAAGGGGGGTACCGGCGAAGGAAATGGATCAAATTATGCTGAGTGCATGTGTATGAATAAATCACAGTGAATTGAATTCCACTTTTAGTATAACTGTAATGCACCAATTTAAAAACAGAAGGAAGACCAGTAGAGGAGAGGAAGGGAATCAGGAGAAGGAAGGAAGGGGGGGAAAGAGGAAGTAGGAGGGAATGAGATTGATCAAATTGTGTGCACATATGAGTTTGCCACAGTGTATGTTGTGTCTAATTATAACACAGCAATAAAAACATAAAATGAAACATAAATGGATTTGGAGGCATAGGAAAAAAAAACTAACACAAACAGAAAAAAATGACAAGGTAGAAATAATGATCTATACATAGTATAATCTCTTCCATATCTAAGAAAAACACAAATTGAAAATTTAGAATTGTAATAAAATGAATATTAAATTATTATTTTTATAATATCAAATGTTTTTGCATTTTTTACTTATTCTTTAAGGCTATATAGAATGGCTTTCCTATTTTTCCCCTTCAAAATCTTACCTGACCAAATAAGCCAGGAATATAGATTATAACAAAGAAATTAACATGGAATGTAATCGATCCAAGAATAATTGATGATTATTTCCAAAGAGATGATGGAAATGGATGGAGGAATTCTTTTCATGAAAGAAAAAAACAATATTAATAATTATAGGTTTCACCTTATATAATAGTCATATCATTCTGTTACATGAAAAAAAATTATAGTTGCATGCAAATCTACTCCATGAATTTTAGCATTCAGGAGCATTGCACATGAGAAAATAGACTACCACTATAATTCAGTACTTTATATAGATGCTCTTGACATAAGACAGTAAGATCATTTTCCATACAGTGTTTTTTTTTAAATCCAACTCTTGAAGAGTTCAGGATATTCATGTATTCATCATCCTTCACGCAGAATTTATTATCACCCTCTAGTTCATACTAACATGGTCATGACTAATAACAGATGATTGCATAACTTCTCTCAGATTTATATTCCTTTTACTAGATAGAATTTTGGGAAACTTCAATAAAAATTATTAAGTTCCAAGATTAAATGTAAAATGTCAATCAGCAGCTAAAAGAAAACTTGAGGAATTCCCACAAGAGCCCCCAAATCTCAGTGTCGGGGGTTCTTGACTCATTGTGCAGGGTCCTATAGTATGTGCACCGGCTGTTCTGACCAAGAAGAATGTTTTCCAAGAAAGATGAGGCATGAATCAGAAATCCTCAGGCAAAAAAAGGAGCTGTAATAAAGTTCATGACATTAGAAGAGAGAATGCTGGCTAATTTTTTAGTCCGATGTTGTAATTCAGTTATTGGCCTGGCTTGTGATTAACCAAAAAATTATTTCCCTGTGAACAATCTGAAAAACAAATAATGATGGCCATGTGGAGTTATCAACAATGGATAATTTAAATAAGTCATTCATCTATTCCAAAAATCTGTATTGAGCACTTTTTTTACATGCTAAGCAGCTCATGGTCGGAAGAACAGAGAGAAGTAATTTTCTTAAAGAGATATTGGAAACATGATAATCTCTATGGGAAAAAAATTAGTGTGAAGTACCAAGGGAATAAAACTAAACAAGTAATACATTCTGCTGAGTTGGAGATTCAAAGAGAACAGTAATGAAGATAACAACATAGATGTGTTCCTGTGGAGGAAGTCAGCTATGGAGGGGCAGATACTAGAACAGGAAGAAAAGTGTTAAAATCCTGGTAGTATTTTTAGAGTCACAAATAATAACGTAGTGTGACTAAAGCCCACGGAGCTTTAAAGTCAAGAGGCAGGAGATGAGAACAGCCACCGAGGTGGCAGGCAAGTACTCAAGGGAAGGGCTAGTTGTGGCCCGATGAACCACATCTGAACTTGATTGTTTCTGCAGTTATTGAAAAGGTCATCCATGACAACATGAAGCAAGAGACTTAAAATTAGAGTCCTTGGGTCAAATCTTGCCCGCCACCTGTTTTACTGCAACCTGAGAGCTGAGAATGGTTTATTCACTTTTAAAGAGATTTCTAAAATTTGAAAAAAAAAAAAAAGGAATGATGTGTCATACAAAAATATGTAAAATTAAAATTTCAATGTCCGCAATTAAAATTTGACTGGAACACAGGCATGACCTTTCATTTGCATACCATGGCTGTTTTCTAGTTACAAAGGCAGATTTGAATAGCTGAGACAGAGACCGGATCACCACAGAGCCTACGTTCATAAAAGACCATATGAGTCAGGAAAGAGACAGAAATCATAGAGCTCCATGTGATAAAACCCTTGCATTAGATCAGGAAGTCAGGTCTGTTCCAGGGAAAGTTGAGAGATAAATATAGAGGAAGTACATCCTTGAGACTTCTAAGTAGTACAGTCAGCAGGATTTCTTGATAGACTAGTCAAAAGAGATGAGAGAAAAAAATGATGAAGAGTGACAGCGAGATGTATAGACTGACACCGTCCAGACAATAAATGTAGAGACATCAATGACATTATCAAATAGGAAGAAGGGAGGATTGAGGAAAGACAAAAAGAAACTCTTGGATTTTGCATGTTCAATATGGAGCCTTTGTGGAGCATCTTTACCTCCTATTCTTTGCATATCATGCACACCAAAAATTACTGACCGAGTTTGTCCTGCACTGGTTATCCCTTCAATAAGATCAGCTCACCTCCCTCATGCAGGGCTCTAATCAGGGCTATACAATGCCTCAAACAAGAGAGCCAGGTCTTTTTGTTTATGAGGGATTCCCTTCCTACCTGAGGTCTATCTACCCTCTAAATCAAGGTCTGGATGTTCAGAAAGTCTCAACTTCCCTCCTGAGAATTTCTTGCTGTGGCTACCTTTAAATAGCTGGCCTTCAGTCCCCACGCTGGTGGTGGACATATCTAGATGTCCATAGTCATGGATGGACAGACTCTGACCATACACAACTTTGTTCTGTCTTCACATAAGCCTTTTCTTTTGAGTTCTGCCATGCCTCAGGCACTGCATTTTCCTGAAACCCCAATTTTTCTGCCAAATTGGACACAAAACACCAAGAATTCTCTGCGTAGCCAGCACCTCATCAGCTGCCAACTTTAAATCTACATTGCAAATGATTTTTAAATTTCACACTTTTTCCTGTTTCAAATGATTATTCCTACTAAATAAATATTTTTCCACTGATTGTTATAGTTAACTACTTTTTTTCTGGGGGGTGGTACCTAGTATTGAACCCAGGGGCACTTAACCACTGAGGCATATCCCCAGTCCTTTTGTTATATTTCATTTAGAGACAGGGTCTTGCTAAGTTGCTGAGGCTGGCTTTGAACTTGCGATTCTCCTGCCTCAGCCTCCTAAGCCACTGTATTCACAGGCATGTTCCACCATGCCTAGCAGCTATAACTGCATTTTAATTTTGATTAAACACCTTGGAAATTCCAGCTTAGCTCCCAGGTGGGTTATTCATCCTACCTCTGAACTTCTACAGTTTACTGGTGCTTTGACAGGAGCACTCTTCACCCCCAATGTAGGGTTTCTTCAAGTGTCTGGGTCTCTCACTAGACTGGGGACTGTTTTGTTCTCAATACCCAGTCAGTCCTGACAAATGGATGACTTCAATTTTTTTTTAATAAGAACAATAACAATTATAGCTAACATTTACAGCATGCTTACTATGGGCCCAGTACTGTGGGACGATCTTTTCAGGTGTCCGCTCATTAGATTTGAATGACCGTCTTAGATGGTTGTTTATTACTTTCATTCTCTTGTGATGCTACTTTGAATTAAGAAATGGATATTGATGGACAAATAAATAGGTCTACCTGGGTACTGATACAATGAAGCATACACTACAAGATGTCTGAAAAGCTATAGAATATGTCTGAAATATACAATGATATTTTAAAAATACTCTTTGTAAAAATACTCCTCTTCTGCAAAGTGTTAGTCACTAGCATCTGTTAATTCTCCACAGCCTTTTCTTAGGTACCTGTGCCCAGGGCCAGTGTTTAAGTAAAACCTACTGAGCAACAGGAATAGCAAACCAGAGACTGAAGAACAACAACTAGCACCAAAAATACAAATTCACTTTTATCTCTGCACTTACATTATAGTAGGGAACATGAAAGGGACACGGTTAGCCATGATATAAAGGAAGAAGTAATAATATACATTAGAAAAGTATTTATAAAATGTTATGGTAAGTCAAAGTGAAGCTACTTCCAACAAGGACAATTAATTTAGGCATGAACACCATTGGTTTCTCATCCATTCAGTGATTCATCAAAAAACATGAATTCAGTGCAAAGTACGAATAGGGTATATGCTGGAGATAAAATGTAGCAAAGCATTTTGAACTCCTTATTACCAAAAACAAGACAAAACTACTATTTTTAAATCCTAGGAAGCAATTTACTTCCAGTGACTTCTAAGGGTACAAAAGCCAATTTCTCACTTGTCTCAAGGAATCAATCTAGTGAATGCTAGTAAGTTTTGCAGTCGTTAGTCACCGTTGAAGCACAGTTTGGGGGAAGCCTTAAGCACTGGTAAAAAGTCCAAAGCTTCATATGTATTTGCTAATTTTTCTATATAGTAATTTTTTTCTTCACTGCAAAAACTGGTTGGAACCAGATGGCAACAGATTTCTGACAGATTATATGAAATGATTTTTTTCCTGTTTGTTTATTTGGGTCATTAATGAGCCAACAGAAGAAAGGAGTACTGGGGACTGGGTGCTAAGAACCTAGGAAAAATTGAAATAGGGGTTCCGATAAGGGAAAGAAGAGTTTGTCCCAGGGACACAAAGGCAAGCAAAGATGTTGAAGGGATTGTGGGGGACCCCATGTCAGGCATGGCTGATGGCCTCTAGGAGCATGTCATCTACAACCTTATTTAGATACTGCAAAGCATTAGGGTCACCAGCCTCTGCAAATTCTACTTAACTTTTTCTTGGGTTATAAGAAGAAGGAGCCCAGACTCCCTTGGTTGTGCTGGGTGAAGCTCTTGCTATTATATTTGCACGTTAAAGGAAAGGATGACCCCAAAAGGCTGTAAAACATGGGACATTTCAATTCTCATCAATGAATAAATGTGGTCTCAATTCCCAAAAGACTTACAGTCTTAGCCCTTAATAAACAAGTAAGATCCAACTTGTTCTACGGCAGAAGGGTGCCGTAGTTTCAGCAGAGGCAAGAAAATGGAAAATCCCAGATCATGCAGGGTGTTGTTTTCCTTTTAATTGGAAGAAGAGAAGAGTCTTCTCTCTCCAAAAACCTTACTTAAAATGTACTTTGGGGACATAATCCATTTATAAGCTGGGACTTTCTGCATAAATTAGAACAGAAGGTAGTAAGTCTTCACAGATACATGACCAGAAAGATATTCCTACTTGAGAAATGAAACATAAACAATTCTTTTTAGTTCCTGATTCCTAATCAGTAATGAGGTAGCATATTTTATTCTATATAATTATTTTAATTCCATAAAAATCCATCACTATCATTTATAGTCTTAATCTAGAAGTATATGTTACGGTATTTGACTACACATAATTTTTACTTGAATACTATGATTGCAATGAATCTTGAATTTTCATTAATCTGCAAAGATTAATAAAATTAATTGAATTATATTAATCTTCAAAGATTCTCTTAATGCTGACATTTGCCTAATAGCAATGTGAACACAGTATGCATGACAGTAAGAAAATCTCTTATGTTCACTCAAACGTACCTTCACAATTTTTAAAAGATGTATATAGATAGAGTTCTTATAATGCTTGAAGTTCTTTCTTAGCCTCTCAAAAATTTTATAAAGGAAGCTGGACAAGAGACATCTACATTTTTCTAAGGAGGAATCTAGGTGTAAAGGTCTAAGGATTGGCTCAAGGCTATAAAACACTAATTGGCTTTATCTCCCAACTCCTAATGTGGAGTCCCTGTTAATATGCCATAATGCCACTCTGGAATCTATAATAATCCTAGATTTACAGGGTTCCCTTGAGGCGGGGGATAACCCAAACCATAAATTTGAATTAATGCCATTTTTTAAGAAATCAAACTTATCTTTCATAGTGTTTTCCTATCAATTCAAGCAATGGAATAATTCTAGAGATTGAGAGCACATTCATAACCTGGAAGAATTACTTTATTGTTACTTAACAAATATTTATTCATATTTAAATCCTATAAAGTATTTGAGATGATTTGTTAGCTACACACAGAAGGGGAAAAACACATTTTAAAGCTTTGCCAGTAGCCAAAGCAATAAAGTCAACTTCAGTTTTTTTCCGTCTATTATATCACAAGTGGAATCAATATCCCAGAGGCTGATAATTATTTTTTTAAAAAAGGAATATAGGCTTGAATCAATTAGACAAAGAAAATGGAGGTAATTATGATCTTATGATAAACCCCAAACTGAGAAGAAAACTGTCAAGTGAATTTTCTCGTCAGCATCTCTGTCTCATGCTCTAAGCAGCATGGCCAGCACTAATTAGGATTAGGGCCAGATGATTTCTTCTTCCATAGCAAGGAAATACTGCCTCTTTTCTTTCTTTATTTTTTTTCTCTCTTCTTAAGAAAATGATGTTGGATATGGGAAGTGAATATAAAAGATGAAAAAACAGACTTAGAAAGGCCACATGCAAAATGTTAAGGATGTGGTAGAAATAGTCATTTTAATTGACAATATTCTCTACAAGGAAATGATGCTCTTGAGAAAGAAAATTAACTTGAACACGTTTAACTTTTTCTAAGTGAGGGTCTCTTTGAGAGGCACGCTAAGTACCTGTCTCCAACATAGAGGATGAAAGAAGTAAAATGTGGTAGACTTCCTAATTCACAGACTGCTCCATCCCTGTAGGCAAGAACTAGTCCGCCTACCCAGTCAGCCGCTAGCAGGCTCTCAGTGATACCTGTGGATGCATGATAAAGGGTTCTGATTAGCTGAACTTCCCTATCAGCTCAATTCATAATATGAACCTTATGTGCGTGGATTGCCAATGTTTTAAGGAATTAGAATACATGAAATTACTTTTGGTCTCAAAACATTTCTGATCTTTTTCTTTTAGTGTTTAAAATACTCGTTCAAAACTTCACAGTCATTTAGTGCCTCAGAGCTGCTTTTAGGGATATTATTGCACAGTATTCAAAAAAATTTGAATGTTTGGACTATTTACAAAGTAATAAATTTTTAAGTTATATTATAGGTTATCTTCAGTTATGTATTGTTGATAAATCAATTTATATTTGAATAATTGAATAAAGCAACACTCCTGTATACAGAATGATTTGGATTTGGTATCTACTTTCCTCATTCTCTTCTAAGGAACTTAACTGTCTTCAAATTCTTTTTTTTTCCTAATTCTTTATTGGTGCATTATAATTATGCCTAATAGCGAGATTCATTGTGAGATGATCATGCATCCATATAACATAATTTGGTCAATTTCATTCCCATTCCTTCCCCTTTCCCTCCTCTCCTCTCCCTGCACAGAGTACTTTATTCACTTAATTTACATATTTTATTAAACACTTTTCATGCACTGCAAGCACAATGGCAAGCAAAACAAACATCCCCTGCCTTCCATATGTTTACTTTCTACTTAAAAACAGTAAATAAAATAAATAATCCAAATGTGTACTTGGCCAGAGTGACACATAATATAAAGAAAATAAAGTGAATAGAGATGGGGTGTGCATGGAAGGAGGGAGTGCAATTTTAAATAAGGCAGTAGGAGGTGGCTTCACCGACAGGCGGTTTGAGCTCAGACTCCAAGTGAGGCCACCAACCAAGCAATCAGCAGGGCGAAGAATGTTTGGGGAGATGGATTAGATTATGCAGAGGTACCAGCGTGGCTGCTATGTGTTGAAGAAACCACAAGGAGGCAGAAGAGTGGTCTTGGCAATAGACTCAGTGGGTAAGTCACAGAGATGATGGTTGTGCTGTCCGTGTGGTCCTGATAGGCCGGTGCATGGACTTTAGCTTTTACTCTAAGCAAAGTATGTAGCTGTTAGTGCAGATGAGAAAGCAAGTTATGTAAAAGAATTGCTCATCTACTGTGTTGAGATTAGAGAGTGGAGACCAGAACAACAGCTGGGAGAAGAATTTTGGAGATGGCAATAATCCATTAACCACTTATAAGAATAAGGAGTCACAAACCAGGAGATCCAAATAATGTTGCAATTGTTGGTTAAAAACTCAGTTGGAGACAATGAGAACAACAGTGAATTCTCTGCTCTGAATTCGACACTTATCCAGTCAAGGGAATACTGGTCTATCACGGGTCAAAGCTAAGCTTGCAGCTTAGGCAAGGACAGACCCCAAACACGTGCTCTCTTCTCACAAACACATAATAAGGGGAAGGTAAAAAAGGCTTAAGCCATATTCTTTATCCAATAAAATAATTTACTGTTTTTCCTCTGGATCAGAGTGAGTGATGGGTAAGGGAAAACTAGAAAGGTACTATAGTAGTGGCCCCTCCACCTCAAATGAGCAAGAGACAGGGACACATCCTTCCCCAACACACCTTGCTTTTTCTTCACTCACTCAGTGTGTTGGATTTAACCATTAAGCCTGTTACTAAGCAAGAGCATGGAACAGACATCTCAAAGGGGACAAGGCTGGCAGTTTAGCAGGGCAGTCTTTTCCCCACCTTCATGAGGTTGCTCCCAGTACCCACCTCAACCCATGCTCCATTGTGGATCCACCTGAGACCACAGTTAAGCAGGAAAGATTTTATCCACAGGATGCTCTGAAGTATATATTCATTAATTTGGGATGATCCTTCCCAAATCCACACATCCCATCTCTACATCTTAGCCCAAATTATTTGCGGGAGTATTATTCAATACTCATCAGAATTTCTATAATTAGATAAAAGTATAATATAAAAATAGTAAAAGTGTAATGAACTAAAGATGCCCCCAAGTTTGAGTATGAATCCTATCCTGTCAAATTTCTAGTGGAAGATAAATAAAATATAAAGATTCATTCTGCTTGAAAATTGAAATACAAATTTTACATCCAAAGGATGTAAAGTCTGAAATTATCTGGCCTTTATGAGTTAAAAATGTAAGAAGTGAACATCTTCCTCAATGAATATTCTGCTTAGTTTCAAAAGAAAGGATTTTTTCAGTCCATGTAAACTAAGAGTTGTTTGAGCAGCTATGGCTGAATTGTCTCTCAGTGAAGCAACACTCTTCAAGACTCAGTGAAATTAGCTGAGAGGGGCTGGAGTCAAGTTCCAGGATCCAGAATGCATACTGAAGTAGGGTGGCCTTCTGGGGACACAGATGGGCAAGTCCCCCAGTGGATGCCTGTGCAGACAGGCCTTCTCTAAGATAGTATCTGAGAGGGGCTGAATCCAAGTTACAGAACTGCCCCAGGGACTGTATCCAGGACCAAGTTCAGCCAGCTTGTCACCTGAGGCACGTGTGGGCATGACTTCTCCCAGAGCTTTTGACAGACGATCCTGGTGGCAGGGCCAAGGCAAAAAATGGGTCTGCAGCCAAGGTCTCAGGAAGGGAGGTCATTTCTGTATCTGCAGATGGGACCACTATTGACAAACCTGCCACTCAGGTGTGAGCCTGCCCTTTCAAAAAACCCCTTTGGGGTCTTGGGCTCCATCAGAATTTTACAATCTGTTATCTGAATCTCAAAACTCCTACAAAAGTACTTTCGTGGGAGGGTTGCAATATTCTTGTTGCTGTGAGGGGATACAGCCCACCATCTTGCTGTCATCACTTCCCTAGAGGAAAGAATTTGAAGCCATACTTGTTACTAATCATTACCACTTGAAAATTGTCTAATTTAATTCCATCTCAAGAGTTATTTAACAAAAACATTTTGCCTTTAAGAGCATCTTAAATAAATTTTTCTTGGGCCTATTCAGCATATTTTAATTGAAATAACTGAATCACTAAATTGACTCTGGCTCACCAACAAGCAAATGAACATTAGTAAAAAGGCACTGGAGCACACAGAGTAGCTCAACAACCAACCTCTGACAAGGTCGGAAATCAGTGATGCCGAGGGGTCTCAGAGAGAGAACATGATTGAACTTCTCTCTCCTGTTCCCTTGACAAAAAGCTTCTTCTTTCAATATTTCTCTAAGAAAGTTTTCAAATTCTTGGACAAGGAAATGGTGGAACCACCTTGGGTTGCAGCAAGTGTCTCTATCATCAGCTACACCATTTACAGTGTCTTAATTTGCTAGGGCTGCCACATACAATCAGAGGGAGTGGCTTTAACAATAGAAAATTATTTTCATAGTTCTGGAGACTAAAATCCCAAGATCAAGATGTTTGATTTCTTCTGAGCATCTGTCCTTGGCTTCTACTAGCCACCTCCTCGCTGTGTCTTGACAAGGTCTTTCCTCTGAACATCCCAGGTGTCTATTTCTGTGTCCAAATTTTCTCTTCTAAAAAGGTCACCAATCATCTTAGATTAGGACCCACTTTCATGTCCTCACTTTAACTCAGTTGCTTCTTTGAAGATCTCATCTCCAAATGCAGTCACATTCTGAGATACTGGAGATTAGGGTTTCAGTGTATACAGTGTAAGGCAAACATTCAGCACATAAAAATGGCTAAGGGACACAGTAGCCAGCATGGACTTAGATGCTACAGAAATCTTTATTACTGGCATTCAACCCAATTTTTGTAATGTGATATATTAAACATTGGCAAACTTCCAACAACCTTATCTATACAGAAAATAATTCTAATACAAGTGAAAAGGAATTTGGACATTTAGAAAAAAATAGCTATCATCATAAAGCCCACACATATTATCCTATAGGAAAATTGTATTCCAGCTTCAGACAGACCTACATTTATAACTGCAGTCTGGGTTACTGGCATGTGATCTTGGGTACACTGATTTATTTGAGTTGTTTCAGCAGTAAACATTCTTTATAAAATATCCCCTTTAATAAATGAGCATACTTATTGAAATTTACCTATGTTGTCACTACATTTCATTATGAAATGCAAATTTACTTGTTTCTTTTGAATTGTGAATAAAATTAAGACTAATGAAAATAAACTTATTCTAGCTCCAAAGATAAGATAGAAGGCAGGAACATGGTCAAAGCCTTGCTCCTACCACATGAAAAAGAATACTTTAGAGAAAAAATAATTTTGTACCTTACATCAAGGTGCCAGGAGAGCTAGAGGTAAGCCCCATCCCTTTGGAGCCAAATGTGTGATAGGGATGGCATCAGAGATTAATAGTGAAAGATGAATTATTTTTTAACTTATTTTTTATTTGTTTCAATTAGTTATACAAGACAGCAAAATGTACACAAATGGAGCACAACTTTTCATTTCTCTGGTTGTACATGATTAGAGTCATACCATTTGTGCAAACATAATGATGCAACTGAGTAGCCTTATGGTAGAAAATCAAAGTTGAAACCCCACGTCACTTTATATACAAAAACCATTCAAATTAGATTAAACATATAAATATATGAAGCAGAGGCTGAGGGTGTGGCTCAGTGGTAGGATACTTGCTTGGCATGCACAAGGCCCTGGGTTTGACCCCAGCATCACCAAAAAAACCTTTTTTCTCAAAACAAAACAAAAAACCTTTTTTCATTTAAAAAGGGAAACAAAGAATACTATATAATATCAGGTAGTAAACATTTTAACAAATTACAAAAGGTAAAATTCAAAAAAAGAAAATATTAACAAATCCGACTGCTATACTTGAATGTCCTCTTCAAAACTCGTTTTGAAATCTAATTGCACTGCAATGTGAACAGTGGGAAACTTGTAGAGGTGAGTAGGCCACCAGGGCTCTGCCTCGTGAATGGATTAGTGCTGTTATCAGGAGAGTGAGCTGGTTATTGTGGCAGCAGATTTCTTATTAAAGGTTTCTCCTTTATCTTGCATGCGCTATCTTGACCCTCATGCCACCCACCATGGAATGAGGAAGCCAGAAGGCCCTCACAAATGCCAGCTCCTTCATCTTGGATTTCCTGACCTCCAGAACCATTAAGAAGTAAACTTCAGTTTATTATAAATTACCCAGTCTTAGGTATTCTATTATAATAGCATTTAAAGGGCCAAGACATCAACCATATAAAAATTCTAAGCTTCTATACATAAAAGAATAAAAAGCATGATGAACTATTACACATATACATAACAGAAAGGGGGGTGGAGATGGCTTTAAATCCAAAACATACAAAGGGCTACTACAAATCAATAAGGAAATAGGAAAAAAGAAGAGTAATTATGAGAAAGAAAGCACCCTTCAGAGAAGACAAATTTCAAATGACCAATAAACATGAATAAAAATGGTTTTGAAGTCATTAGTAATATGAAAAGTACAAATTAAACCACAAGGTGATCCTACTATATACATGAAAGTCATACAAAACCATGAATCGAAGAGAATGTGGAGTAAAGGAAATTTTATTCATTGCTGACTAATGCAAATTGATACCACGATACTGGTGAGCAATTTTGCCATGTCTCATGAAGTTGAAGCTATATGTTATCCCATGTTCCAGAAATTCCACTTATATGTACATAGCCCAACAAAATGCATGCTTGTGTGCAGATAAGAATTTTGTAACAGAAAAAAATCTGAATTCAATCGTCAATTAACTGAATAATGGCAAACTTAACAGTGTGATAACTGAATCAAAGATACATGTATCAATATAGATGTACATCTCTAAATTCAAATTGAGCAGGAAAAAGAGTAGCATTTTAAAATAAACAACATATTATAGATATATACACACACATTCACACAGTGTTTATCAGCGTTCAATTCCAGACTGCATATAAAATTTAAGAATGCAAAATTATACAGTAAAATTATATTTTAAAAAGTTCATCATATGACAAACTCCAAACTTCAGATAATGAGGGAGCATGGTGGAAAAGAGGACATATTACTTGAGCTACATGGTATCAGTGAAAGCATTCAGGGCATTAGAGTTCAATCCCATTGTTCATGTACAGTCATACCACTTTTTGAAGGTTCTGAATCTCCCTCATAATTGTAGAAATGCAAATATTGTAGAGGTTTAATTAGCTAGAAAATATATTATGTGGAAGCTCTCTTCTCGGCATTTCTTTCTCCAGTCTAATGAAGTAAATCAGTGTTTACACTTCATGAGGATTTTGACACATAGAATCCTAATTTGCAAAGATTAATTTAGCATTAATGAAAGAAATAATTAATTCTGTTCACAAAGGCAATTATTAGTTCGTAAAGGCTTTGCCAGCCTGTGATGAGCACACATCATTGATTTACATAACTTTTTCAGAAAATTTACAAATATGATTTAATGTAATAATGATGCATTCAATTTGTTCGTTAAACTAAACTTTTGTTATATACTATATTAAAATGTAGTAAAATCTGTAATTTTCACAGATCAATATTTCAGTGCCTGAATTATATAGCCTAGATGTCTGAGTTCAACCTAACCATAGATTTGACCCAAAATTCATGATAGATTTAATAGACTCCTTTTGTTAACTCAGGTATGAGAAATTTGGGGATGGAGCTTGTTTCTAGAATTATGCACAGCTAGAAACTAAAAGATGTTTATATTCTTAAATAATTTTTCAGTTCTACTTTTTGTCTTGGGTTATGCTATGTTTCTCTATTATTCTGAGAATGGAAATGAGGGCTGTATATAAGAGGTATTAAAATAGAGCCTTTAGGACAAAAGAAGTAGGAATGGGGAGGGATGTCCTAGTATGACTTCAGATTTGTAGCACAGTTGATCACATGAATAGTGCTGCCATTAACTAAGATAAAAATCAGGTTTCATGAAAAATGACAGATTAAATTTTGCATATGTTAAATTGGAAGTATCTATGAGCAATTTAGGCCCACTGCATGACTACTTCTCTAGACCTCTGTAGGACCTTGAAGACTGAATACCTATGAGCTTCCATCATTCATTAACAGATATATGAAGATTTGTATTACCTGCCAGGCACACAGCTAGATTTCAGTGACTCCAAGATGAATAAGACAAAGCCCCTGTCTTCACAGGTTAGCATGTGGAAGTTCATCAAGGTCAAATGATAATGTATTGTTCTGTGTGCTAGCATAAGAGCACACTGCAGGCATCTGAAAATTCAGGAGATGCCTAGAGACATCAAGTATTTCACAAAAGCAATGGTTGATCTTCATCTTAAAATATTTATTACACTTTCAAACCAAAGATTCCAAGGGCTTACTTCTTCTTGGACTTGAGGCATTATTTATAGTATTTCCAGACTTAACAAAGAAAAGCATGGGACTCTAAGATTTTTTTATGCTGAGAATCCCTCTATGAGCCTTGTGCATGCTAGGCAAGTGCTCCGTCACTCAGCTAGACTTCCAGCACATGTTAGATTTTTAAATTCAGGTAAACAATGTATTATTTTATAGTATAAGTATGATTATTATTGATCTTAACATGATTGAACTAAAATTGAATGGAAATCCTCTATTTTTCCCATAATCTTAATATTACTATCCATATCATTCAAAAAGTAAGAGTAGAGAGAGAAAACATTAACCAACAAAAGAATGAGTTACTGTTAGAAACTAGATAATTAGAATCTTTAAAAGAATAGACAATGCATGTTTATATTCTCTTTTCTAAATGTTCCTTATAACAGAATATATGTTCATGTATTGATGCTTCCCAAAATATCTCTGTTTGGCAAGAAGAAACATAAATACATATTAGGTTTTTGACATCTGCATTACTAGACCTAACAGATAAATATTCCTTGTCCTTGATAATGTACCCAAGCAATAACTGTTTGGACTCAAATAATTTCACTTATAAGTTATGACAGTTGGTTTGCCAATGTCACAGTAATAGCTGCAACTTCTTCATTAGAGAATATTAGTGTTAATTGCCTGTGAATCACACTGGTGAAGTTGCTTGTAAAACTATGTACAAACCAACAGTATTGGTAGCAATGAGCAATAGAGGTTACAGAATTCCTGGCACCACCACAGTAACTTTAAAAGTCACACTGTAACCACTAATTTTAAAATCTTTCACTTTCATACATTTCCTGAGTAGTCAGCAGATTAATCCCCATTTCATTTCAGCAATGAAATATGATGGTTGAAATAAGTGATTCTGAAAATCTGTACTTTAGTAAGTTATTTATTAAAATATAAGCTTGAAGACATTTACCAACAAAAATAGTAAATAAAACAAAACAAATAATAGTACCCAAAGCCCAGCACAATAGTGCACACCTTTAATCCCAGCAATTTGGGATGCTGAAGCAGGAAGATTGCAAATTCTAGGCCACACTAGGCAACTTAGCAAAATTCTGTCTCAAAATATTAAAAATAAAAATGTCTGGGTATGTAGCTTAGTGGTAGAATGCCCCTCAGTACAACCCCCAGTATCACACACTCATACACACACAAAGGAATAGTACTTAATATTTCTTTTTCTAATATAAGAAAGAAATAAAATTTTTATAAGGATTCATATTAGTCTACCGAGTAATTTTTATTATGAAGGGACATATCGAACACATGACAAGAGATAATACTAACTAGTAGTTCATTTTGTTATAATCTCTGTCATTTCACTACTAAAAATTTGATTAAAATGCCTCAAATTGCATTTATGTTTATATTTAACTCAATTGTAAAATAGATTCTATGGAGTCAAATAAAGCACATGCATTTGATTTTAACAAACATTAGATAGATTGAGCCATGAACTATTCTTAATATTCTATTCTTAATGCTCACTATTACTTCATACCATAATACAATGGGGAAACAGTGGTCCAGAGATTCAATAATGTCCCCATGATCAGTAAACTAGAATGGGACCAAGATTAGAACCTAAGTAAGCTGGATCCAAAATAGAGCTCTTGACCATGATGGAGGCTGGCTCTCACACATCAAAATGTTGCGGGTGTAAATGTACAATTGGATTGAAATGATCTAGGCAACAATTAACTGTCAACCACATGGTAGAAACTTTACCTAAGTTATCTCAATTCATCATCACATCACTGAAAATGGGGTTTTATCACTCCCAGGTTATTGAAAAAGCCCAGAGGCAGAGAGACTTGAAGAAAACCATAGTACACAGTGGCTGCCAGACCCTGCATTTCAACCAAGGTCTCCATGGCTTCAGAACCCAAGTCTTCACATACCTGAATGTTAATTAGGTCAATCTATCCACTCCACAACATACACATATCTCAAAACATATGTCTTGTGTGATCAATATATTCAATTTTAGGCAATGAAAATAATTATTTATTTTTTTAAAGTAAAAGATTCCTTTCGATTTCTCAAGCCTACTTCTTCAAATCTAGAGTCTAGATTATTATGTGATGGTGTGTGAGTGCACTCACACATACAATGAGGAGCTCTACACTGAAAGGTGGCTCATTCTGTAAGTTTGCTTTTAGACCAACTTTGGATTTTGGCCAGACATTTATATGAAATTAATTTAATAAGTTTGTCTGTGGGGAAGGGAATATTTGAGACATAGTTTCTGTTCTCAAAGGTCTTATCCCATAGTAGAAAAGACAGATATAGATATAGATATTTATTTATTTAGATAAAGATAAAGATATATAAATATATAGATATATATGTTCTGTTGGTGGAATACAGAATGAGAAAGAAAGGAAATTTCTTACTGTTTACTGGACATGAAACAACATAGAATTCTGCTTTAAATCAGAGTTCAAGGAATTGTTTTAAAACTCCACTGCAGCACTGTAATCCATATTACAGAGTTTTCTGAGAGACTGGAAACAAGAGAGAAAGTCACACAGAAGGGCTCTCAAATCTAGCTCTGATCAGCAAAGCTGCAAACAGATAATCTCACCAAAACACTGTAAGGAAGATCAGAGGAATCAATTCTTACTGTTAAAACAGGAACTCACAGTGCCTCATTTGTGGAAATGAGTCTCATGTCAGTAGGTCTTCCAGTGGCTACTCCCTTTAGGTCTAGTGTCACCACTTGAATCCATTGCTCTTCCTTTGAACACTTCCCCCACCCCTCCAAATAAGACCAAGCTGAAATAGTCAATCTGTGACCTTTATGAAAGTAAACAATGAAAACGCACTTTAAATGCACATACCATCTTACCACACACAGCACCGAGGATCTTCCAGCAAAGTGGATCTGTGACATGCAATTAATGGAGTAGTTTGCAGCTCCAGCTCATCTTTCCAAAAAGCCACATCATGTCACCAATTTGAAAGACATACAATGAAAAGGATTTTTTTGTGTGGGTGTGAGTGGATATATGTGTGAATTTAAGACAATTATATGTGTCCTTTAAGAAGAATCAAAATTGAAGTATCTTCAAGTTAGATCGTGATGGAGAAGATTAATTTTCTGTACCACACTTCATCAAAATTGCCTACCCACACTGACTGGCAGCAAGAAACCAATTCTGGCAGCTTTCAAAGCTGGTTTTAAAGGATTTACATTTGTATAAGCTATGTATTTTGTGTTTAATAAGAAAGCTGTATCCAAAAATCTCTTGTCTCTTTGGATCTCTGCCACCACGATATGCAGTACTGTTGGTATTATAACAGCTGGCCATCGATATCAGTATCAGAGCCAGATGTGTTAAACTGTTCTCACACATATGGCATTCTCTTGGATGCCATGCAGAAGTAGACAATCAGGAGCTCCTCTGCAAATACTGAATACTATAGGTTACATTGTAACTTGTGTGATGGATGAAAGCTATGGAATAGAAATTGATTTATATTTTAGTGTTGACTTTGTGACTATGTTGCTCTGAAAGCATAAACAATGGCCCCTTTCTCCTGGCCTCAGTTTCTCTCACTGAAGAAGAAAAGTTTGCTCTCCTAAGTCATCCCTATAATCCCTCTGTCTCTAACATTCTAGAGCTTTCAATGAAGATCATGTATTATTGCAAAGAAAAATCAGCCAGGTACTACATTAATCATTTGGCTCAAAGGATCATCTAGAACCAGCAGATACCAGGACAAACATTTAATTTAATATGTTCAGCAGAGAGCAAGCTGTTTTAAAAGCTCAGGGCACAATGAAATCAGGCTATCTAGATCTAAATGTGTACATTATTGAGACATCACATTGTTTCCCATAAACATATATAATTATTATATGTCAATTAAAGATAAAATAAAATAAATTGCAATTGATATCCTTGCATGTCTGAATTTGTCAGGATAAGCCCATCTACTATGTGTAACTATAAAAAAACTAATACGTTAAAAAATAAAAATAGAAAATGATTTTTTAAATAAAGTACTTGATTATACACCAAAGACCCCAAAATAAAATAAAGCTCAAAACATGTGTTGCTATGTATCAGCCTATTGTTGTAAGCTGCAGAATGTGCAGCAGATTTCATCACCTTCACATAAAGACTTCTCACTAACACTCTAACAACCTTTTGAAATAAATCCTCCAGTCTCAGATGATTCCATCCACCTCAGTCTCCTGACCTACCTCAGTACCTTTGACATGCTGCCCCTCACCTTGAAAGGACTTTACTTTTCCCTTGGCTTATTTGATTCCTTTTCTTCCTTCAGATCTCAACTCCAGCTTCACCCTTTCAGGAAAACCTTTCTAAGAGACCACCTGGCTACTTCCATTTCCTACAGTCTAGGCACAAATATTGACGTGAACTTCTTGGTAACAGGGCCCCAAATGCCTTTTTAAACAAATCAATGCTGCTTCTCTCATGGGGCTGTCACTTAGGAAAGTGGAGCTCAAGGCAGTTTGGGTTATTATCACTTTGTACACTGGCTGACAAACAGGGGACCTTTGATAAGTACTTTTGAATGGAAGAATACTCTTGTTTTTCACACCACTATTATGACACAGTGTGATAACAACTTTTATATTATATGGTTACTGTCAATATTATTTTTGGCTTCTCCTTACAAGCCCTCCCTGGGCAAACTTTGTAGTAGACTAAACTGAAGCCTCAAATTTTTACTTTTAGAAACTACACAGACCCACAGATCAACAAAGCTTCAATTTTAATGGACACACTCAATTTTCAGTTGTATAGCTCTAAAAGTCTTCACCCTTAAAGATCTTTTCTCACATCTTGTTCCTATGATTAGAATGAAATTAGAAAGAATAACCATCCCATTTTGAAGAGAACTTAAACTAAACCTAGTGTCGCTCAGCCTTGCTGGTTTATACAGAGGAAGAGCATCACCATTATGTATTCAGGGGCATCAGTTTAAAAAAATACTCTTGAAAAATAAATTGTTAGGTTAAAGTAGAAAATATCTTTTGTATTGTAGTGCAATTTGACATGGGTGATAAGAGGAATTATCTTCCTTTGACATAGAATAAAATGCCTCTTATAAATTAACAAATCCCATCTATAGTTTATTATCTATTTTAAGTTTTGTACCTCTGCAGACTAAATCTAATGTCATTTAGCCCTCCTCCAACCACTCAGTCTGTATCTCAGAGACTTGGCAGGAATGCACTTATGCTTTAGAAATTCAAGGTGATCACCTACTATATAGTGACAGAGGCAAACATTAATGACACACACACAAAAAATGCCACTCCTCATCTTTTCATCAGGAAGCATACCCTTGTTCTCTTTATTATAAGGATGTTCTCTTTTTTATTTTCTTCTCCAAAAGTATGAAGTGTTAGAGAGACTTCAGGAATTTCAGTCTAGATTATGGCACAGTTTTTCTCCATTTCATAATATGATGTTCCCGGAAATGATGGGGAGGAAATACAGTAAATTGGACAATTTACCTCATCTTTCCCAACATTTTAACATTTTGATTCTAAGCATAACATTTATAATGTAATTTAAATCTCGAGGTTTAGCACATTATCTTAAAGTGCTTATTCATAAGAATGACATATAAAATGGGAATAAAACAAATGTAAAACCATGTCTGTACATCATAGAAGAGAGAAAAATAAATCCTTATTTCAGAGAGTAATATCATTTTGTGTCATTTTCTACAGTATTCCCTTATTTATCTAATAAAACCTTCCACAGTCCTATAGAAAGGTGTTCTATCATTCAAACAGTTCAAATGGGGGTGGCTCATCATGGCAGTCACATCCTGCACCAGGGAGCAGGATGGGAGACTGAAGCTGTGCCCATCACAGACCTCCAATCTCTAGCGCTATTTGGAGCCAAGTATTGTTTTAATATGTTTGGGATCCCAGGCATGAGTAAACACAGAGACCACATTTTTCATGTACAATTTTAATGTTATAAATAAGACACCAACCCAGTTAGAAGGACTCACCCCAGAACCATGTCACCCTAGCAGAAGAGAAGGAGGAGGTGGCCCTGTCTGCCTAGCCACCCTGCTTGGGGCATCCAAGGCTAAACAAAAGCATCCACTGGGGCTTCACAGCCCCTCACCCTGAAACACAGAGCTCCTCCCTTTCCTGCACCCCCACCACCATCTTTGGGTCCTCCCTCATAATACCTAATTGATCAGTTGATTATTAATATTTCAAAATCTTTCATATGAGATTAAAAATTAAACCTTAGAAAGTTTGAAAGTTTGGCATATGCAAAGCTATTGCATTAGTTTGCTAGAATTGCCATAACATAAATAAGCCAAAGACTGGGTGACTTGAATGTGTTTCCCCACAGTCCTGGAAGGTAGAAGTCTGAGATCAAAGCATCAACAGGGTTGCCTTCTCCCCTTGGCTCATAGAATAGCCATCTTCTCACTTCCTCTGCACATGGGTGTCGCTGATATCTCTGTCAGTCCAAATTTCTTCTTTTTATAAAAATCCAGTTGCCTAGGATTAGGGCTCACCATAGCAGCCTCATTTTAACTTAATCACCTCTTTGAAGACCATGTCTCCAAACATAAACCCTATCTACACATTCTGAAGTACAAGGTGTTAGAGCTTCAACATACAAATTGGAGAACACAGTTCAGCCCATAGCTTCCCTCTTCAGTGTGCGTTACAAGCAGGAGCTTCTATTGCTCAGGTCTACAAATGGTACCTCATCTTAAAAACTTGTGGATATACCCATTTTGCAGGTGAAAAACTGAAGTGCAGAGTGACTATGTAGCTTCCCAAGAACTCAAAGATAGCAGGCCAGTGGAATCAGATTAGAAACCGGCCCCCTCTCCCTATCCTGTTACTCACAAATAGCCACTCTTATTAGTGTTCTCTTTTATCATCTTAGTGTGACACACTGAGACTTTAAGAAGGGTTCATTAAGCTATAACATATCATTTGGTAAGAAAGAGTGAAAAATACTCTATGAAATTCATCAGCACTTCAATGCAAAAATCAAACTGTAGCTAGTTTGCTTTTTAACATTCACATTATATATTGGAGAAGGAGATGTGGTAGTGTTAAAAAGCAATTAGGTGGTTGGGATACAAATCTTGGTGAGACATCATTCAAATTCTACAAAATAATTCTAAATTAAAATGCCACTAACTGTGGCTACATGTTATTAACTGGAGTCAGTCGATTCAGGTTGAATTATCAACCTGGCTGAAGTGAGGACACAGTTTTAATTAAAATACTTCAATGTGGCTAAAAACTCATTTTCATAGTCATGCTGAACAAATGGCTGGTAATTTTAAAAAGCAAATGGATCAATTTCTGTTTATTTTAGCTCCTTATTAGAATTAATACATTTATTGTATATTCACTGTATCACCAATACTGTATCCTCCATGGCTAGGAAATATAAATCAGTAGGAAATATCATTCTTGCCCTCAAAGAGAAAGAAAAACTCTGTGGGTAAAAGATAAGTGGAGAACAATATTTGCTGCTTCCAGAAAAATAGGAAATCTATTACCCTTCCGAGTATTTGTCATCAGTATAAAAATATATTAAATTCTAATAAATAATTCCTAATCAATAGTCACATTTGAGAACATATATTACAAACCAAAGTTTCTTGAACTTATTTGACTGCAGTACATGGTAAAAATTTCAGTATGCTGACACCAAAAGGAGTTTATAAGCAGAGACAGAGAGGAGGAAGGGAAAGAGAGAGGGTATGGGGGTAGCAAAGATGGTGGAGTGAGACGGACATCATTACCCTAGGTACATGTAGGATTGCACGAGTGGTCTGACCCTACTTCATGTACAGCCAGATAAGTGAAAAATTGTGCTCCATTTGTGTACAATGAATTGAAGGCATTCTGCTGCCATGTATAACTAATTAGAACAAATAAATACATTTTTAAAAAAGAGGAGGGACTGGGGTTGTGGGTCAGTTGTAGAGCACCCACCTAGCACATGTGAGGCACTGAGTTCGAACCTCAGCATCAAATAATAATAATAATAATAATAATAATAATAATAATAAATAAAATAAAGATGTAAAAAAAGAGGAGATGGGAGGGATCTTAATAACAAAAATATGCTAACTTACAAGACAATATCCTTCACATTGACAAGTATTATGAATTAAAGGAATAGAGCATCTCAGAGCTTACACAGTCAGCACAGCCTCTAGCCAATGGTCAGTTTCATACCTCACATCACTCATGTGTGCTTCACATATTGCTCTCCTGACCACAAATGGGATTGGAGATAAACCAGGACGTTTCTTAGAGGCAGATGGATAATCACAGCACCACAACAGCCATAATAAGTTTTTAGCATTTCGTGTAAATTTTTTAAATACATTTTAGAATAAAATATACCTTGGTCATGATTTTCTTTTCACAAAACCCCAGTGTATACCTGTGGAAGGATAATAACGAGGAGCAGGGGCTCTGTAGAGACTCCGTTTGTTCCTAGCTGTCACATAGAGGTTGGACGAATGAGATTCCATGGGCTAAATTAGTTTCAGAAAGTAATAATAACATTAACAGTTACAATTGTGGTAATAATTGTATTTACCCCATAGGATCAGATAAAAAAAATCTGCCATGGTGGAATAAGACCTGCCATATCGTAAGAGCTCAATAAGTACACCTTTTTAGAATGATGGCATAAACTGTAAGGACCCTGTAATTGACAGAGTGGGGCCACCGTCACCAAATGGCTTTGACATTGAAACTAAACATCAAAGGTGTGTGGGTCCTACATGAGACTTCAGTTTCTCTTTAAATCAGACCTAATATGCAGGCATACAATAAACACTTAACAAATATGAACTTATGACAAGAGAATTAAAAATGTTTCTTATTGACCAAATTATGAATATTAAATGTCTCAAAACCCAAGACTGGCAGATTTTTGAGCCTCGAAGCCAATGGGTGGATGTCATGACAGCAGCAGAGCAGCGGTCTCTCTCTGGCTCTAGCAATGACCAAAAAAAAAAAAAAAAGGTTGATTTTGAAGAATGGTTCCGTGGCCTATGTGAGACCTAAGAGACTGAAGTCCTGAGTTCTTCTTCTCTATTATTCGAATCTGATCTCCACAGTTCTGATGCCATGCAGTGAGTGACAGGTACTCTTGACAAGCAGACACAAAACTACATTTATTTTTCTGGAAAGCCAGATAAAGCACCTCCCCCTGCCTCGTCTCATATTTGGGAAAAGTTTATGTCCCTGTGTCTGATCAGTCTGGAAGTTTCTAATAGACAGAATGGCCCCAAGGAAAAAGATTCATTCTTCATTGCTTGATTTATAAGGCGAATTCCCATACTATACACTTCCTCTAGTGCACTTCCATGGACGATTAGGGATTCGTGTTAACAAAAGCCTGTTTCAGGAAAGAAACAAATAACTTAATTCACTCTGAGGTACAGTCAGCCCATTTTATCACCAGACCCACTGAGTGTCTTATCAGATATCAAAGAAAGGAGATGTAAGTATGCATGGGGGCTAGAGGTGGGAGGATAAGCCCTTCTTGTGATAATTATAAGGCTAATAAGTGATACCTGCACAGATTAAGCTTAGAGATGATACCAGAAAGAGAAATACCTACACAGATCCTAATATTAAATATTCTCTATGAAGACCATGTGGACAGGTCTCTCCTAACCAGGATATCAGAATACACCAGGCCACTGGAACCAGCTGCTCACAACTAGACTTCTCCCTACAACATGGACTCTAATTCTTCACATTTCTGTGCTGCCGCAAAGATAATTTCTGCCTGTGTTCCCTGTCTTTAATATAATACTTTCCTCCTCCATCATAACCAATATATGCCCAAGTTTACCTTATTTTAAATTAGAAAAGGATAATACTGCTGAGCATAGTTTTGTATCACCTTGACAACTAAATCAAAACAAATGAAGATTTTAACATTATAAAACATTACACTATGTGCATTGGTCAATAATGCGTGATTTAGGGTCTCTGTAATCAAGAAAACTTAAAATCAAATCTGGGGAACAAGATATAAACATGATACAAAACTAATGTAATACAAAAATAGAGTGAATTCATCATATGACCCAGAATGAAAATTTCAAAGCACAGTGACAGACTAACGAGATGGTTAGAAACAAGTAAGCATAAAACTCTGGGGTTCCATTCTCCCCCCAAATCAGATGCTAAACAGAAGAGGGATGCCTCTTAGCAAGAATTCTTATAAAAACTTCTTAAAATAGGGACAAGAGGCACATCTGGTTGACCAATGCATTATGAGCCATCATCTAATTCTACCTGCTACAAAACAAAAAACAAACAGTGATTATACTTTTCATCTATATTAATAATAGCACATGGGCCAAATCAAGGGACCTACCAGAATAACTTTATTTTGCACCAAAAGAACTGGAGTATTTTGGTTGCTGTTTCAGTTCTATTTCACATATATTCTACACTTCAGAAAACAATGGCAGAGTGAGCCAGAGGATGCTATACATCAGCAGTGTACTGGCAATTCTTTGTTATATTTGTCCCAACTGAAGAACTGAGAATTATAAGACATAATGAGAGCCTCTGCAATTATTTATGGAAGAAATAATTCCTACTATAAGTGGAAACCCAGTTTATGCCAGCTCTAAAGCATTTATAGAGAGGATCATGCTTTGAATCAGAGTTAGATCAGAAATATCTTTATATCTAAAGATATGAAGCACTTTTAAGCTTCAAGATTCCATGTGCCTCCCAGTGGATCTGGAGGCTGAGACAGGAAGATCACAAGTCAGCTTCAGCAAAAGCAAGGCACTAAACAACTCAGTGAGACCCTGTCTCTAAATAAAATACAAAAACAGGGCTGGAGATATGTGGCTCAGTGGTCGAGTGTCCAGTTACCAAAAAAAAAAAAAAAAAAAAAAGATTACTGTGCCTTTGGAATATAAAGAGTATGTAGCTCCATATAAGTCTTTGGTAAAATTCAAATACAATAGTTTAATTAAAATGAAAGAATACAGAATATCTAACTGTGAGTCCAACCAAACAGATGTTGCCATCCTTCCTTGCCCTTCTCTGTATTATTATGGGTCATCCATCCAAGCAATAATCAATATGTATATTCAATGTTACTGTGCTTACTCTAGATTAAACCCCCTAGGTCACAAATGTCTGGGCCTTTGTTTAGAAAAAGAAAGTTTATAAATAAAGATCCTATTTGCACAGAGGGAGCCCAAATGGCTTTCATTTTCTAGGGAAAAAAAATGTGTGTGTGTGTGTGTGTGTGTGTGTGTGTGTGTAATTTCCTTCTTAGGTATTCTCTACTAGGTGATCGGTTCTAACATTGTGTTGCATTCTTACAAGCATCATCTCACTGAATTCTCACTGCTACTCCATAAGTATGTTATCTCCTATTACAGACAAAGAAAAAAGAATTAGACAATGTACTTCATTTGGGATGCTATAAAAATCCCTTAGACTGGGTATTTCTAATAGAAATTATGCAAGACAATGGCCCCCAAAGTGTCATTCATGTGGCAACCCAAGATCTTTTCCAAGATAATCCACTGAGGTATAGGGAAACTATTTCTTTAATTGCAGATTTATCAAAAATTAAGGATGAGTTTATTTCTTATTAATATTTAATATGTGGATTGATGTATGCTATGCAGTCAGCATCAAGGACAACATGGGAGAAAGTGAAAGGAAGAGTGAAAGTCCTATCAGAAACAGGCACTGAATATTTGTCATCGGGGTAATACAAGATGGGCTTCCAGTTAAATGAATTTATAAATATATTATTCCAACTATTTTAACTCAAATAATCCTCACAAAATGGACACGAGTCTTTTAAGACTGCTTAAGAAACTATGGGTGGTCAATAATGTTTATAATGTAAGTACATGTGATCAATAAGAAAATATCAGAGTTGTTATTTCCCCTACTGAGAAGATACACTCCTTTATCATTCCCATTAAAGGGTAAAATAATAACATAAAATGAGAGAACACAGGATCCCCAAACTCAATATTATCAAAAAAAGTATTTAAAGTATGAATTTGCTTCCAATATAGCTAGTTTGAGCCTCACAATAAATACATACCCTGCCTTCCGAAATAGCATATGGAAGCAGGAAGCCATGATACTGAGCAATAGAAGAAGTAGGCCATCAGAACACCACTGATAAGATTTTAATGAGAGAAAAAAAAGTTTTTTGTACTATAAATATATAAAAAGTAAGTTAAATACTAGACTTTTAAAATTTTTATCTTATGCTTTTTATGTGTGTTTTATAGGACCATTTAGCACAATAAAGCATTATACAAATTATAAATTTATATGTGTACACATTATACATACAAATATATACATACTCTATATGTGTTTGTATATGCTGGTGGTTCAGAATATTAGCTGATAAAAAAATATATATAAATCAATGCTTGTGTGTATGTGTATGTGTAATAAACATTTTATTTAGAAGAATGTTTAACTATAAATGCTTAGTCTTTACATATAAAGACTCTATCAACTCTGTCAAATAGTTGGGCATCTAGATTTTTCCTCATTTATTTATATACGGTTATGTAGACCTATGTATTGGTTAGTTAGATTTTCAGGTTAGCACCTCCTCAAATACCACAAAAATACTGCCTGGGATTTATCTTCTTTTAACAAAACAGTAAAAAATATTTTTATAAACTTACTTTTCAAATAACATCTGTTCCTTATATTTGTTTGTACAAGTTTATATTTACAAATATTTTAAAGTAAACTAGATAATTTGTATTCTAAATCCTCAGTGATTATATTTCTGTCCACCAAGTCTCTTAAGTCTGAGACTAATTTATGCAGATGCAGTTCCAACGACTATTTCTATCAGATGACTACCTCTAGGCCAAAGCAATAATCTTGTGTGTATTCATTATTGTCCTAAATTACAGAGATTAAAGATACATAAACCATGAAGCCACATGGCAATGTCTCTATCTAACTCTTCCCAACTGACTCAAATAGGTTGTGTTTATACATCTGATTAGATAATTGAAAAAATAAAAAAAGAAAACTAGCACCTGATACCAATAAAAAAGAAGACGCAATTATATTTTCATATATTATGATTTATTCATATCTCATGTTTAGATGGGTATAACTAGGTCAAACCTGAAAGTAACCATTGTCAAATGTCTTTGACAATAGTAAAATAAACAACATACCACCTTTGCTTTTATTATTTCTTTCACAACTTAATTTAATTACTTTCAAAATAATTAGACCATAAAGTAAAGTCCTTCTATAGTGGTTGAACTTTATGTGTTTGTTTTGAGAATAATATTTGCTTGAAGTTTTTCTTAAATCACATTCTGTACTTACACTAGTTGCCTTTATTTTTTTAGAGAGTCTTGAAAAGTTTAAGTTTACACTAAAAATATTAAAATTAAATATTTAACATCCACAGAATTGCAGGTTGTATGTATTAGGGAGCTTCCTGTCCCTAAACCACAAAAGAAATCTTAATATAAAATTTATAGCAGGGTATTTAGTTAGCTCAGACTTAATACTGACCCTTAGTGAACAAATAGCCACACTCAAAAGAGGCAACCTTTCCCCTCATATCAATGTTAATTTGCTTATTTTCCCATCTTTCCCTGCTTCTTTATAAGTATGCTTTCTTTTGTACCAATATTCAATAAAAATAACCTGAAATAAATATAATAAAAATAGCTCTAAAGAGCACTAAGTTTGCTAGTCAGCTTTTCATCACTGTGACCAAAATATCTGACAAGAACCCCTTAAAGGAGGAAAAGGTTCTTTTGGCTCAGAGTTTCAGAGGTCTCAGTCCATGGTCGTTTCTCAGCCCCAAGGTGAGGCAGAACATCATGGCAGCCGGGCATGGCAGAGGAAAGCTGTTGATCACATGACAGACAGGAAGCAGAGTAAGAGAGGAAGGTTCAGGGACAGATAAAGTCCCCAGGGTCATACCTTCAGTGACCTACTTCCTCCAGGCATGCACCACCTACCTACAGTTACCACATGTAGTCCATTCAAATTATTAATTCATCAAATGGATTAATCCACTGGTGAAGTCAGCTCTCATAACTCAATTTTTTCACCTCTGAACATTGCTCCTTTGAGTAAAACTTGAGCTTTTGAGGGGAGTCAACTCCCAATGACTCTGAAAACTTGCCCTTGAAATTTTAATCTAGTCTCCAGAAAAAAAAAAATAAATTAAAAAAACACTTTTAAATGAGGAAATAAAACCCTTGGTACAATCAAGCATTTAGTCTCAATACTCACCAAAGTGCTATACAAGATAAACATCAAGTAAAAAAGATACTGAGAAAATTCCCTTTAGAAAGTAATCATGTGCCAAATTTCTCACCTGGCAACCCAAAAAACACTTATCATTCCTCTCTTAGCAAATAAGATCATGATTTTTAAAAAGAAGAAAGAGAAATCTGTATTCAAATTCTGATTATCACTCTCAGCAGCTGTCGCATGTGCTAAATGCCTGCTATGGTCTTAGAGTGTCCTTCCAAAAGTCATGCTACACTATAATCCTTATTATAACGATATTAATAAGCAGAGCCTTTTGAGAGAAGTGATTAAAATGCTATCCTCATGAATGGAATTTGTCGCTTATGAGTTTGATGGGCGGTTCCCTGCCTTTCCACCATGTGAGGATGCAGCCACCATGTACCACGTATGCATGCTCAAAACACTAGAAGAACTAGGGACAATAAAAACATACCTCAATCAATAAATGGGCTAAGGAACTCTACAGGCACTTCATAGAAGAAATATGAATGGTCATCAACTATATGAAAAATTGTTCAACATCACTAGAATTAGAGAAATACAAATTAAAACTACACTGAGATTTCATCTCATTCCAGTCAAAATGGCAATAATCAAGAATACAAGTAACAATAGATGTTGGCAAGAATGTGGGGAACAAGGTATTGCTGCTATGGAACCAACCTAGATATACTTCAATAGATGAATGGATAAAGAAAATATGGTATGTATACACAATAGAATATTACTCAGCCATAAAGAAGAATGGAATTATGGGTTTTGTTGGTAATAGATGGAACTGGAAGCTATCATGTTAAATGAAATAAGCCAATCCCAAAAAACCAAAGGCCAATTGTTCTCTCTGACATATGGATGCTGACTCAGAGTAGGCTTGGGGTTGGGGGAATGGAGATTTACCAGATTGGGATGGGAGAAAATGGGTAGGATGGAAATTGGAGAGACAGTGGAATGAACCTAACTTTCCTATGATTGTGTATGAATACACAACCAGTATAACTCCACATCCTGTAAACCCATAAGAATGGGAAGTTACACTTCATATATGTATGATGTGTCAAAACATATTGTGCTGTCATGAATAACTAAGAACAAATTTAAAAATAAAATTTTTAAAATGTGAGGAATGGAGGTAGTAAAAATGAAGAGGGAGATAGGAAGGGCTGGCTGGTAAGTGCTATTTTAAACAAAATTTCAAATTTCTTTAAAGATTCACAGGTTAAAAGTGAACACTAAATTAATAAGCCAGTCATAGAAAAACAATACTGCATGGTTCCACTTGTATGAGGTCCCTAAACAGCCAAATGCACAGAATGGAGGAGTAAAATGGGGTTGCCAGGGGCTAGGGGATTGCTGGAGGGAAGTTCCTACATAAGGCATAAAGTCCCAGTTAAGCAATATGAATAAGTTCTAGAGGTCTGCTGGACAACGTTTACCTGTAGTCAACAATACTGTGTTGTACACTTGAAAACTAAAGAAGATAGATCTCATGTGCAGTGTTCTTACTACAATAAAATAAAATTAATAGAGATAAAATAGCAGGTAGACTACCTAGTCCTTTCTGAGAATTCACGGTAGCTCCATAGTAAATAAAATTCATAGTAAATAAAATTCTCAGGAATAGAATTCCCTGTGTCAAGCCACTGGTTTCCATGTAAGAAGAAGAGGTACTGGCCTAGGTGAAGTGTCTCTGACAATAAAGAGAGCTCTGTGCCTACAACTGAATGATCCTGATATTTTCCTCTCTTCCTATTCCAAAATTTTAATAGCTCTGGGCAAAGCTTTTTTAAAACTCTATATCCTTAACTCTATTTGTCACGTTGGTTGACACCAGATAACGGCAAATTAGGTGTATAAAATATATGCAGATAGGTGATTAATTTCTCCTTCAGGGCCCAAAGGATCCAAGAGACATTCACATAAGTAAGCTAATGTTGTCTGTCCTGGAAACCTACACTTTTTCTTAAAATGCCCCATCTAAAAGGTAAGCAACCAGGGCTAGGGCTGTAGCTCAGCGGCAGAGCACTTGTCTAGCATGCGTGGGGCACTGGGTTCGATCCTCAGCACCACATAAAAATAAAATAAGGCATTCTGTCCATCTACAACTAAAAAAAAAAGTAAGCAACCAAAAAGGAAATGAGATGATTCATATTTGTTGAATGGATGTAAAACAAATAGTATTTTCTACTAGTGAGGTCGTATACCTTATAAGAGATGGGAAACAGCAAAAAGGTGGTACAGTTAGCATTAAAGCAGCTTCCATCTCATCAGCGGAGCGAGGAGACGGGAGAGAAATACATAGTAACTAGGCTTCATGGAAGAACAGCCAGAGACAGGCACTTCAGAAAGCCCGAGTTCAGCATCAGAAATAGGCAAGTATTTCTAGCTGGGGATCTGCTTCAAAGAAAAGGTGAAGGATGATGAGATGCTCTGGGCAGAGGGAAGAGCCAGCTGCTGGGGTCAGAGGGCAGGGTGGGGGATGGGGGTCTTCCCAGAAGCAGGAAGAGGGGTGAGATGTGGTGGGTCCACAGTGAACAGGGAGGTAGAGGCATGAAGTGTGAAACCCCATCTGTCACCATGTGTTTGCCGAGTGACTGAAAAACACAATACAGAGGCTTAAGCTAAGAGAGGTTTTATTTTTTTTTACCAAAATGGGAAACCTGGAAGTAGGCAGTTGTCTGCATTGCTTCTATAGCTCAAAGTTATTTATCACAGCCAGTATCTTAGTATCTTGGTCTTTCCCTCTCTCTATCCAGAGACAGCTACAAAGTGAGTGGGCAGAGCCCAGGACTCCCCTGGTCTTGGTCACAAAGTCAAAAGGTACTGCCCTATTCCTACCCCAAGGGAATAAAATGGCACTTGGAAAACAATCTAAGTATGAGATCCAAAAAAGTTATAAGTGCCCCTCAAAGTCCAAGCCACTGGCAGCATATGGAATGGAACAGGTCCGTGGGTCCTGGGAATGACCTAGCTCAGTGGAAATGGGTCAATCTGCTAGATACTTCCACTTCTCTATCTTTTCATTCCCATCTCCTATCTTTTATTCTCCTTTATAATTTAAAGATACATTTTTGAAAACCAAAGCAAACATTCAGCCTTTGGTTTTATGGGATTGGCTTACTTCACTTAGCATGATATTCTCCAACTCCATCCATTTACCTGCAAATACCATATTCCCTTTTAATGCTGAGTAATGTTCCATTGTGTATATATGCCACAGTTTCTCTATCCATTCATCTACTGAAGGGCATCTGGGTTAGTTCCACAATTTAGCTATTATGTTGTGCTGCTATAAACATTGATGTGGCTGTGTCCCTTTAGTATGCTGTTTTTAAGTCCTTTGAGTATAAGCCAAGGAGTAGGATAGCTGGGTCAAATGGTGATTCCACACCAAGTTTTTTCAGGGAATCTCCATACTGCTTTCCATATTGGCTGCACCAATTTGCAGCCCCACCAGCAATGTATGAGTGTGCCTTTTCCCCCGCATCCTCGACAACACTTATTGTTTGTATTCTTGATAGCTGCCATTCTGACTGGAGTAAGATGAATTGGGGGTGGAGGAGGAATGGAGGAACTTTAGTCAGGGCAAAGGGATGGAGGGTTAAGGGAGAAGACAAAAGGGTAGGAATGAAGGTGGAATGAGTTAGACATCTTTACCCCAAATACATGTATGAAGGCACGAATGGTGTGAAAATACTTTATGCACAATCAGTGACTTGAAAATTGTGCTTTATATGTGTGATATGAAATGAATTGCATTCTGCCATTGTGTATAACAAATTAGAATAAACAAATAATTTTTAAAAAAGAAAAAGAAAACCTCAACCTGTAATGTTTTAGCTTACAAGAAATATGAGGAAGTTTCCCACTTGAAGATTCCCTTAGGGCAAAGATGGCTTACCTACAAATTACCTCTGTTGTACTGAACACTAGAAGTTCTATTTTTATGATTTCATGTCCTGTACACAAAACTAGATTAAGAGAGAAACTAGATGGCTTTTTACTAGCCAAGCACAGATATAAAGGAACATGGGGGTTGGGAGTGCTCAAGGAGCAAGAATATAAATACAGCCCTTGCCTGACACCACTCAGCCTCACCAAGACAAGAGTGTATAAATGAGTGTGACCAAGACAACCATAAAAACCATGTGGGCATTCCAAGTCAGTAGGCCTTCCCCAAATACCCATATTTGTAGGAAATGCTGCAACCAGTATGATATTTACAGCTGGGTCTGTATTGGAAGCAATGGTCTAGTTCAAGGGTTGTTGGTCAATAAATTACTTTAAAATTAAGTATGGAATTTCTAAGTGAAGTTAAAAACACAGTCCAGGTTGGCAATTTTTCACTTCACAAATGGGTCAATGGGATTGAAACCTGTAAAACTTCAATCCACAACAAAGTCATTATGCTTCATTTTGAACATCCACAGTATGGAGTACTGAACTGTAGGCGCTCCACCAGCTATAAGGCTCCCGGAGCCTCCGCTGTCTTTTCTGTAATGTTGGAATATTCATCCCTTCCTCACATGATGCCATAGGGAAGATTAAATAAGATAGCTTATTTGAAATTACTAGCAGGCACCCAACGTAAAACACACACTCACTAAATGTTCATTTCTTCCTCCTTCCAAGAAAAAATATATATGTGTGAGAAAAATGGATGGAACATACCTCACATGATTGAAAACTACACAAAGATGGTACTTAATAACATCGGTTTTATATGAGTAAAAGGAATGTAAAATAGTAAATATACAAAAACATGAAGATTTCAGACCATGCAAGCAAACATTCAGGTGTCGTCTGGAATCCAAGCCTCCTCTGCCCTTGGCTGTCATGTGGTCAGTGTCTCACAGCCCTCCTCTCGCTCAGCATTATGACCCCATAACATCGTACCTTCTTCTCTACCCTAGAGTCTGACGTTCAAGGATCTCACACTCCTCATCAGGTAAACCTTACGTCATCTACCTCACAGTGCATTTACCTGTTTGCATTTTTAGTGCCCACTTTCCCTCAGCTTTTAACTGGGGTAGAAGATCTGGCTCATGAACAAACCCTGTTTCGTTTTGCTATTGATTCAGGTTCATCTAGCTGGCCAGCTTGAGGAAAAGAAAACACTAAAATCAGAAGCCTTGGGGAGGGGGCGTACCCACAAAGTCACACCTGCACCTTTAATGTGCAGATTTTTTTAAATGGCAGGATTATTTGTTGACATATTAAGTGAAATATTAATATGGAAATGGCCATTGATTTAATGCTAATGAAATTAATGACATTCCTTCACGTCTCCACTCATTTCAAGGTAACTTGGTTCTTAATTTCCTATGTCCAGAATTGGAATGTGTGGATATTTTTAGTCTAAGTCCATTGAAAAGTCTTTTTTTTAAGTCTAGTCTTCTTTTGGGGAGAGAGGGAGAGCCCCTCTGAAGCTCTGTGAGAAGTGAAGAGAAGCTTGTGGGGGCTTCACGGGAATCCAAGTCCAGCTGCATAAGAAGTGGAAGTCTGGGCATTTGGAGAGCAATCTGGGCTTGTGCTCTGCCTGCACCTGCAGCCCCCTTGGGAGCTAAAACCTCGGGGTGTGACTCTGGGACCCCTATTGAGGAGCAGTGATATGCACGTACGTAGTTAGGTGCTGGGGTTTGGTATGTCTCCCAGAATTTCTGTGCTATAAACAATACCATGAGTTACATTAATGGTATTTGGAGGTGGGTCCTCTGGGACACAATTATGATTAGATACGGTTATGGGGCGCGGGGTCCAGGATGACATTGGTGGCTTTCTGAGAAGAAGACAAGAAACTCAATATATTATACTTGCCCTGTCTCACTGTTTGTGCCCTCCACCATATTATGATGCAGAACAAGGCCCTTGCCAAACACCAACCAGATCCAACCTGTTCTTGGACTTCTCATCCTCTATATCCAGAAGCTAAATAAACCTCTTCTTTAAAAAAAATTACCTGGCCTCAAGAATTTTGTTATGGCAACAGAAAACAGACAGTGACAACATCCTGAAGATGAGAAATTGTTCCAAAATAGGCAGGGTCACAAAACTCAAGCCAATGATCTGGGAAAAGGGGGCCTCTCAGCAATGTCAGTGCTCTAAGAAGCTCCTAGATGCTGCCACCTTCCCTAAGTCCCAGAACTTTAGGATGGTCTGGCAAAAAGAATCCCCAAGCAAAGGAACTTCTGCAATGGGGACACAGAATGAGGATTAAATTTAAATTTATATTTAAAACATTTTAAAGTATGTTACAGTTTTCCAGCTCATCTTCTGGATTGAGACTTGTGTCCACTGCAACTCTATTATGATGACCTCCAAATAACTTTTCTGTAGTTTGATTCTGAGAGATCAGTTTTAAAATATAATGTCCAGGTCATGGTGACACATATCTGTAATCCCAGTGACTCAGTAGACTGAGGCAGGAAGACTTCAAGCTTAAGACCAGCCTCACCAATTTAGCAAGACAGTATCTCAAAATAATAAAAAGGGTTTGAGTTATAACTCAGTGGTATGGGTGTGTATATACTCTTAGCTAAAAGATCCTAAAAACTGAAGTAAACAACTCAAAAGTTTAAACAAAAAATTGTAAGTGGATACAAACTTGCCAGGAGAGAATCAAAGACCACCTGCCCCGTCCTCCTTCTTCCTCCAACCATTAATTTTTATTTTAATAACATTTACTTTTGATGGATGGTTGCATTGTTTGAAGTGACAATAGATTAAGAAATGTAAACATTATTGTGAGGTATAAATAAATTGTGAGATGATCCATCTCAACTAAAGTCACAATGAATAAAATAACGCACAATCTGTGGCTGCTACGAAGATAGTGCCTAGAAAAAGAATGTGTCGCCAGAATTATTCATCATAACAAATTTATTGTAAACATTCAGAGAAGTTAATATTTTATATTAACAGGATATGAAGATCATGAGTGCTTGCTAAGTGTATAATATGTAAAAGAGCTTTACACTGATGAGTATTAGCTTCCCCACAGGTCCTTGCACACTTTTGTGGTATGCCATTCCCAGGCATCAGACTAGATATTAGTGGACTCAATATCCCTTAGTAGAAAAAGAAATAGACAAAAAAGAAAAGCTCCAAGAACCAGAGGTTACCATGGAAGAGTTTATTTTTACATTGTCATTTTCCCCTTTATCTACATATCCCATATTACTAGCTAACTAGATATTAGAGGGAAAATTGTTGAAATTACTTTGTACAATAGCAATTTTTAAAAGGAAAGTAATTAAAGGAATAACATCTTCCCGAGCCAATAACCATTCTCTCCTGATAATTATCTTACCAATGCTACTCAATTTCAGCTTTCATTTACTTATATTTTTATTCTGTTTTATTTCTTCCCCACTCTTCAAATGAGACGCAGTCCCATATTCTAATTGCCATATTGTTATGCAAAAGCACAGTCTGTTTGGGCTTGGATTTTCCTCCTACATTTAGCAACTTAAATAAACAAATTACCTTTGTAGCTATGATAGCCCTGCTGTTCCTCATTATTCCCATTGCAAATCAGCCCCCTCATAAGACACTTGGTGCCTGGAGTTAGGAAATGGTAGTAAAAAATGACTCAGAGTCTGATATGAATCGAGGAAGATCTCTAGATTAAGTGTCGTATTTGTTCATTCATTTAAACTTCAATTCAGTCACACATAGGTGTTTAGGGTTATGAAGTACTAGCAGATCATTGAGAGCTGAAAGAAAACTAGGATAGCAACATGAAGATAAAAAAAACTATGTTTGCTCTTAAATTGGTTCAAGCAAATTTACTTTTTTTTTCAATAATAATCTCATGGACACAAATTATATATTAATTCTAGTATGAATAAATGCTGTGAGTATAAGTTAAGCCTGTAAATATGTACGTGTGCCTATGTGCGTGCAAGTTTACTTACAAGGACTACGTGGTTGATTCAGGTCAACCAAGTCCAAACTAATACTGGATGTTGACAGTCTATTAAATCCTGGCATCTATCCCCCAAAACAACACAAGGAGAGGTAATCTCAAATTAACTGGTTTTCCTGCACTAATCGCTTCACCAAGTGCTGAGAGCTGACTTGGAAACGGCAGTAGGGAGCCGGGGGACAGTCAAGTAACATGTGCATCTTCACGCCTTTTCAGTTTCTAACAGCAGTCACTTGGAATACATCTGTTGCCAAGAAAAACTCTTAAGACAACTGGGAAAAATATTTGATGATTTATTTAACATATAGTCTTACATCAAGAATTCTTAGATCTTTCAAATGTAAGAAATGGAAAGTAGAATTGGTTCGAGACAAAAATTCAGTAGGATCGGTTTCATGTGTCAACCTGGCTAAGCTATATAGCCAGTGATTCAATCAAAAACAAATTTAAGGGGCTGGGGATATATCTCAGTTGGTAGATGCTTGCCTTGTATGCACGAGGCCCTGAGTTCAATCTCCAGCACCACCAAAAACAAAAACCAAAAAACGAATTTAAGTTTTGCTGTAAAGGCATTTCCTAGACGTGGCTATTATCTACAATCCATTGACTTCAAGTAAAGATCTCTTTCAGTAACACAGGTGGGCCTCGTCTGATCAGTTGGAAAGACTTGAGGGCAAAACTGAAAAGGATGACATTCTGCCTCAAAACTGAAATATAAGCTCCTATCACAATGTTCAGCCTGCCAGCCTGCCTTACAAATGTTTTACTCTCTAGCCCCTTCAATCTCATGATCCAGTTACCTAAAATTAGTCTCTGAAATGAGTAGGAGGTCAGTATATTGGCTAATAAGAGATACTTCTCATCCGTTCTGTTTCTCTGGAGAACCATGAAGGGCACAGTGTCTTAGGAGTTCCCAGCACAAAGTTCTGTTGGCAGTTGCTATCTTGAAACAAACACCATCAAATGATCTCTGTGTGCAGGTAACCTGATCTTTTATCCAGAAAACACTGAAAATGGCACCAAAAGACTGTTGGAATGGAAACACAAAATTCGGTAAAATACAGAACACAAAATCAACAGCAGAAATCAGTATCAATTATATAGTGGAGGGGAGGAGAAATAAGAGAGAGAAAAATTAAAATGCACATCCTGAAGACCAGAAGAGAAAAATGGACATTGCTGTCAAAGTACTAACAAGAGAGAGCGTTCATAATTTATAGATTGCACTCTTTTAACATAAAAAGGCAAGATGGTCCTGTAGAAGTCAAGAGAGAGAACCAAGGGTCTGTTTGATAAGGTGATGATTTGTATCTGCTACTTGGATTCTTCTATGAAATTGTTGAAAAAGTAAAAGAATTGCTCAGCTGTGCTGACAGGTTGAAGTTGATATACTGGATACTAATCTCTTCCTTGATGCTATGATTTAGATGTGAAGTGTCCCCAAAAGTTTACGTGTGAGACAACACAAGAAGGTTTAGAGATGAAATTACTGGGTTATGAGAACCTTAACCCTATTAGTGAATTAACTCCCTGATAGACAATAACTGTAGGCAGGTAGGCTGTGGCTAGAGGAGGTGCATCCCAGGGGGCATGCCTTTGGGGTTCATGTTTTGTCCTTGTTGAGCAAAGTTCCCCCCACCCCCATTCCCTGATCTTCACATCTTGGGCCACTTCTCTCTGCCACACTCTTCCACTGTGATGTTCTGCCTCACTCAAGCCCCAAGGAATGGAGCTGGCTGTCTATGGAGACCTTTGAAATTGTGAGCCCCAAAATAAACTTTTCCTCTTCTAATTGTTCTTGTCATGTCTTTTGGTCACAGCAATAAAAATGCAGACCAAAGCGCCTGTCCAATCTTTTATCGAATCAACCTTTAAAATGATCAATCCTCCTAAACCAACCTCATTTTTCATGCCATTTCTCTGCTCAGGAACAGATAGTTTCATAGTTGTTAAAATAAATATTTCAAAGTCCCCACATCATCTTTCTTCACCACAATCTATTCAAACATGAAACCTTTTTCCCAACACTCCTCAACAAAAATGTTCCAATGCAGTCAGGGAATTCTTCCTAAATCCCAAACAGATGCTGTGCTCCTCGTGGTTGTTTGCCTTGAATCTCTCCCAACTGCAAACAAAAAAACCTCCTCTTCAAGCTTCTCATCTATGTTTTTGTAACTATAATTATCCCTCAAAGATCAGAGGAACTCATGACCCTCCATGAAGTCTTCTGCTGACATTCTAGCCTGCTTGAATTCCTAGTCACCCTCCTGTCATCTCTCATGACGATACTGGGCAATGCAGTGTTTAATAACAAACAAAAATGTTCAATTCGATATGCAGTGAGCATCAAAAGTTTGGCAGCTGCCCAGCTGCTGGAACCTTGCATCCTGTTTCCTATAGGTTTCCATGGTAGGTTTGTGGCTGCCTCACACAGGTCACTTAGCAATAGGCTAAAAAACAGAATTTGCCCTGCGGGCGGTGACGGCACACAAATGAGCACACACATGCCCTTTCAAAGAAAATGAGTAGGTTCTCGCAGTGCAGTCATACCCAAAACCAGCCTTAAAACACAATCATGAGTTTCATCTTAAATTTAAACTAAATGCTAATGCTCAAAGAAAGGCAAGATTGCTTAGAGGGAAAAGAGGAAGCTGGCAGAGGTACTGGGAAAGACGGTGACAGGAATTTCTGGGCATTCTTAATTAAGGCTTTAAAGATCGAGGCTCCTTCCTGTGTCTAATTTTATTTCAGGAGGAATAACATTCCTTTCTTCAACCCTGGCACCTCTGTTGCCCTTATATGCATGCCTTGCTGTGGGCAGAGCACAGTCTTGACAGGCGTAAGAAACAAATGTACATGGATTTCTTTCCCTAAATCAGAAAATTAGAAATTGGAAAGAGACATCAGAGCCACAACGCTGTGTGCTGGCCACAGGGTCTCCCTTGATTGTCACTTGTGTGCTTCCCTCGGGGACCCTGCTCTTCTGGCCTGACTGAATGGTATATAGCCTCTTCTAAATAATCATACAGAAACATAGTGTGATCTAATTTTCCCTAATTGAGCTTTATCAACTACTGAATCGAACACTTCCCACATGGGTATTTAAATGAGGAAATGGATCCTATGATATGATGAACAAAGAAGCCTAGGCCCCATTCTGGGATCTTGGCCCAGGGTCCCAGCATGCTTTCCAGCGCCATGGGGGAGCTCTCCCGGAATGCATATTAAAGACTCCTTGAAACCAGGAGGACCTCTGCCAGAATTTTTATTCAGCAAAGGCTGAAAAGAGGGATAAAAATATTTAGGCTGTCATCTGAAAAGCGACATTTATATCAACAATTGCAACCACCTCTGCCCGCAGCCAGGGATCGCCACTTTTAGAGTCGCCTACACTGCAACGCCACCCGCCCGCCTGCAGCTGACATTTCTTGGGAGCACCACCAACTCCAACCACATCTCCCCCTTCAGAAAAGGTCGTGTCAGACTGAGAGTTACTTGGCATTGGTTCCCAAGGCATAGTCAGAGACATGAGTTCCCTCAAAATTTATTTATCTTGATGGTAATACTGACTCTATGGCGTAAGCAAAATTCTAAACAATATGTCTCTATTTACTATATATAATTTATTCTATCAATTAAATAATTGAAATAAAGGTGCATTCAACTTATTATTTGGTGTGTATTCTGATACTATTTACACTGTCTCTAAGAAAGGACTCTTTGTTTTTCTTTTTTATAACTAAATTATACAAAGATATCACCAGTTTTTCCATTAATATCTTTTTTCTGTTCTGTCAAGAACTGATCCTAACACTATTGAGTCCTCTAATTCATGAGGACATCATTTCTCTCTTTGGGATATTCTACTAGTCAACCATGTCATTTTTAAAAATTCCTTCCCAAACTTGAAATGGAACAACCACTTGATCTAGCTATCCTTCTCCTTGGTTTATACCCAAAGGACTTAAAAACAGCATACTACAGGGACGCAGCCACATCAATGTTTATAGCAGCATAATTCACAATAGCTAAATTGTGGAACCAACCTAGATGTCCTCAGTAGATGAATGGATAAAGAAACTGTGGTATATATACACAATGGAATATTATTCAGCATTAAAAGAGAATAAAATCATGGCGTTTGCAGGTAAATGGATGGAGTTGGATAATATTATGCTAAGTGAAGTAAGCCAATCCCCAAAAACCAAAGGCCGAATGTTTTCTCTGATATAAGGATACTGATCCATATGGAGATGGGGAGAGAGCATGGGAAGAATGGAGGAACTGTAGATAGGGCAAAGAAGAGAGAAGGGAAAGAGAGGGCATAGGGGTAGGAAAGATGGTGGAGTGAATGAACATCATTACCCTAAGCATATATATGAAGATACGAATTGGGTGACTCTATTTTGCGTTCAACCAGAGACATGAAAAATTGTGCTCTGTAGGTGTATTATGAATTGAAATGCACTCTGCTGTCATGCATAACAAATTAGAGTAAATAAGTAAATTTTAAATTTTAAAAAATTCCTTTCCAATTTGAACAGTTTTTTTTTTAATTTCTTTTTCTTGTCTAATTACATTACTGATATATATTTAAAAGAATTAAGTTTTAATATTTTCAGAAAAAAAAATTTAACTTGAACTCACTGTTAAAAGCTCTCAAGTACCTTCTTTTATAAAATGCTCCCTTTTTTAATGCTATCAAACCCAGAGCTTTGACCACACTAAGTATGTGCTATCTCCCTGAACATACCCTTGCAAAAAAACCCCCTATATTTAATAAATAAAATTATATTATTTTTGAGAAGCAGCAGCTAGGAAAGGTGAAGAGGTCTTAGTCTCGCTGTCACCCAAAACTAAGGTGTTAGCAAGTCAGACATATCTCTCAGAATATCATTCTCAAACTGAGGAATTAGGCAATAACTCGTAAGATTTCTTATTAAAATGCTATCATGCTACAGAACATCCTTCAGAAACAATTTTGTCTCACCCTCCCATTTTAGTAATGAACAAAATAAAGAATAGAAAAGTCATGAGATATACTTAAAATACAAAATATGAGATGTCACTGCTAAGTGGCATTGCCAAGACTGTGAATGAAGGGGCTTGGTGTGAATGCCTCAAAATCACATCACCTCACTTTTGATACTATTTGCTCAGACAGAATCTGCCCCCAATATTCCCATTCCATTGTTTTAATTTTGTTGTTTTTTTTTTGTTTGTTTGTTTGTTTTGATAGTCATCTGTTCACTGGATTGTGTGAGAATTGGAGTGAACAATTGCATCTTTGCTTGATTATGAATACTTTGAAGGCTGAGACCATGAAGAAATCAACTTTTTAAATCTCTAGCAGTGAGTGAAACAGTCATAACTTGGTGGACTTCTTGTTAGTTACATATTAGTTGAAGTATATTAAATTTTTATTCTAGAAGAATAACAATTCTAGACAGCCAGAATAATGAAATTTCAAGTAGTATCATATGGTTGAAAAAACAAACATCAGGTGTCAATGACTGGGAGTTTATCCATGTCTGTTACATAAACCCATGGCATATCAAACCATCTCTTCCAGACCTGGAATAACAAGAATGATAATACCATAAGAATTTGAAAGCAAGGAGCGGGACCAGCTGATAACCTGGGCTTCTGTCCAGTGCAGGAAGCATGTTCTGCAACAACAACATAGTCAGACACACTACTTGTATAAAAATGATAAAGATATCAAGAAGTGTACATCCACATCCTTCTCTCCTTCCCACCTTGCAGAAGGAAGGAGCTTTTGTTGTTTGGAAACAAATGGCCTTCCTATTTTTACTGTATTTACCTGCAAAACCAATAGCCAGGAGAATTTAAAAAGTACAAAAGGCTAGAATCATTATCTATATTGGATTAGGGGAAAAGCTCAGTAAAAGGGAATGGAATTCTAGAATATGAAGTGTGGAATGAGCAAGTCCATGTACAATCAGTGTGATCCCCTGTGCAATCAGTTAGGGGAAACAGGGCTCAGCTTGGTGAGTAGGAGACAGAGGATCTCCCTAAGTCAGCTTCCATGCATTCTGAGCTCCCGAGACAGAACAAGAAAGAATTTTAAGTTTTACTTTGTGTATTTGAAAGACATCTTCTCCCATTACTGTATCATATAAAAGGCTTCAGTATTTTCAACATAGAGCTAATGATTCTTTCCATTTTAATGCCATGCTGATAGATCACAAAAAGAGCTAACTAGGGCACAGCGGTGGGAGGGGAAGAGAGGGGAAAAAGGGGGAGTAGAAAAGACAGTGGAATGAGATGGATATCATTACCCTAAGTACATGTAAGAAGACATGAATTGGTGTGAATATACTTTGTATTAAACCAGAGATATGAAAAATTGTGCTCTATATGTGTAATATGAATTGTAATGCATCTGCTGTCATATATAACAAATTAGAATAAGTAAAGAAAGAAAAAGGAAAAAAAGAGCTAACTATGTTCAGCTGACATTTGTTTTAAATTCTTAGTTAGTTTTGTAAGAAGTAAGATTTTCATAAAGCTACCTTGATCCCAGATGCTAAAATATTCTCCTCAACGATGTAACTCAAATGCCTCCTTCTCTGAAACCCTCCTTGCTGTTTTTATTAGGATACAGACTCTCCCTTCTTTGAACTTCTATGATAATATAGTGTAGTCATTAAGGATGCACACACACATTCTGGTGGTCTTGTTTTCAGCACATGGCTGCTCATCCAATTGAAATCAGTTGGCCCCTGGATTTGTCTCAATCCAATGGAACATGAGCCGAGACTATGCCAGTGGATGATTTTCATGTCCCCCATCCCTGCCATTTACCCAGGCATACACCAGTGACATTCTAGATCATGGAGCTGCCTTAGGCTAGGTCTAAGAGTAAGGAGACCTGAAGCAGAGCTTCCAGTGGGTCCTCAATAGGCATAGAATGTGCCCAAAGAGTAAATGAGTTATGAGAGGTCCTTACAATTTGGGGCTATTTGTTACCATAGCATCACCTAGACTTTCTTGACAGACACATAATTTATATGAACCTCTCTAGGGGAACTCATCATTTTTTATTTTATGATTATGCTTATTGGCAATCAATTCTCTCTCACAGTCAAGACTATAAGCACCTTGAGAGTAGGATTACCTTATGTGTCTTTCTACTTCATACTGTGGTAAGTATAATAATATGGGTCAAAATTAGTGAATGTATACACACATAATAAATATTTTAGCTTACAAAGCACAGTTATTACTACTATTACAAAAAAAACACTATAGTGAGTTAAAACTTTTTTTTATTATTTTTTAGTTTTCGGCAGACACAACGACACAACATCTTTGTTTGTACGTGGTGCTGAGGATCGAACCCGGGCCTCACGCATGCCAGGCGAGTGGGCTACCGCTTGAGTCATATCCCCAGCCCCGAGTTAAAACTTTACATAGAGTATTTTCTTGAATCTTTCTAATGACCTATAACAATGAACTTTTATGATCTTCATTTTAAAATAATTTCCATAGTCACCTACTGAACTGATACACAGAGACAAATTTGCAGAGATAACTATGCTACTGTTCTATCAATCAAAGCAAAATCATTTTAAAGTAAATCTTGAAAAACGTACAGGAGAAATCTGTAAGACTCTCAAAAATGTACCCCAAAATTGAGCCTCGAAAGAAGCATGAATTACATGAATATAATAAAGCTCACCAATATTTAAATGCTTTTTAAAATTATGATTCAAACACCAAATTGGTAAATTTTTTTATTAGTTGTTCAAAACATTACAAAGTTCTTGACATATCATATTTCATACATTTGATTCAAGCGGATTATGAACTCCCATTTTTACCCTATATACATATTGCAGATTCACATCGGTTACACATCCACTTTTTTACCTACTGCCATACTAGAGTATGTTGTATTCTGCTGCTTTTCCTATCCTCTACTAGCCCCCCTCCCCTCCCCTTCCCTCCCCTCCCTTCCCATCTTCTCTCCCTATCCCATCTACTGTAATTCATTTCTCTCCTCTTGTTTTTTTTTCCCCTTTCCCCTCACTTCCTCTTATATGTAACCAAATTGATAAATTAACATGGAGCTTTTGGTAAATAAAATAAAACTGGTAAGTTGAATCTACCTAATTATTTTATTATAAAGATAAAACTGCAGAGTATCTTAAAGTAAAAAGTAAACTATATTCTTAAAATTAATCTGATTCATCAACAACTCCCATAAAAACAAAAATTCCTCAAAAATAAAAATCAAAGAATAGTCAAAACAATATGAATATGGTGGATGGATTAGTCATCAGCCATATCTCAATTCTCAAGCCACTCTGCACTTTCCTGAAACAAAAGAAAACACATTAACACTGACTCTTGTTTTCATTACCCTGAAACTTTTTCTTCGATGATTAAATTCATTTTTTAGTATACTATGATGTGCAATGAATAGAAAAAAATGTGTCACTTAAATAATTTTGGAAAGAGGAGTACAGACCATTCTTTAAAAATATAAACTGTTATTAATTGAATTCCTGTCCTCAGATTCCCAAAAGATACTTGGTCCTTCCAAAGGATCTGAAATCACTTAGTAAGTATGGGGCCTCTCTTGCTCTGGTGGCTCCAAACAAAAATATATTTTTTATGCTTTTAATGTATATGGCAAAAAGATGCTTCTCAACTAAAGAAGAAGTTATGTCCTGTTTAATCTATCATAAATTGAGAATACTACCAGTTATAATGCATTTAATACATCTGTGTTAGTCTACTTTTCATCACCATGACCAAAATACACAATAAGAACAACTTGGAGGAAAGATTTATTTTGGCTCACATTTTCAGAAGATCAGTCGGTAGTCAGCTGGCTTCAAGGCAGAAACATCATGGCAGGAGAGCATGGTGGAGGAAAATGCTCCGCTCGTGGCAACCTGGAAACAGAAAGACAGAAAGAGGTTGAGACAGACAGTCACAAGGCCCAGTCCCTAGTGACCTGCTTCCTCCAGCCATTCCACACCAGCTTCAAGTTACCACCCAGTAATCCATTCAAGTTATTAAGGCATCCACTGGATTAATCCATTGATAAGGTCACAGCCCTCACAATCTGGTCATTTCCTAAAAGCCCCACCTCTGCACTTTGCTTACTGGGGACCATACTTTAACACATGAGTTTTGGGTTACAAAACGAGATCCAAACCATAACAACACCAAACCTACCAACACCCACGGTGTACTAATTGTTTACCCTCATGATCACGTGGCTGGCTGGGAGTTAAGGTTCTCTGTCCCTGTCCAGTATCACAGGAGCGTAATATATATATTTCATGGCACTACCCCAGGAAAGGATCAAAATTCAGAATATGAAGTATAGTTATGAAATGCAGTTGCTTTCACACTACTGCAAAGTTGACAAACCATCAATTCCTAAGTTGGGAACTATCTGTACATGGTATATTTTTCACATCTTTTTACTTTTAGTCTGTGTCTTTATTTCTGAAGTGTGTTGCTTGTAAATAGATCTAGCTGGTCTTGTGTATTAGTCTAGTTTTATGTTTTCTGCCTTTAAAACAAATAATCCACTTACTTTTAATGTGATTATTCATCTTGTTGGGTTTACGTTTACCATCTCACTTCTTTTTTTTTTTATTTGAACTTTCTTTGGTCCTTTGTTCTCCTTTTCCTGCCTTATATAAGATTAATCTAATATTTTTAGTATTCCATTTTATCTTCTATTGGATATTATCTCCTTTTTTGGCTATGCCAGAAGTTTACGATGATTGTTAAAAGACAAGGGATGCAAAATTCTTCTGCGAAAAGCCACATAGTAAATGTTTCATGCTCTGAGGACCATGAATGATCTCTTTGTTCTTTTCATGAAGCTCTAGATTTTCATTTGGAATCATTTCTCTTCAGTCTGATGGACTTTATTTAGCACTTCTTAAAGTAAGTTTATGCTGGCTACTAATTCTCTTAGTTGTTTTTTTAAAATTTATGTATCATTTTATTTTAAAGAAAATGGCATGAACTTATAATTTCTTTTTAAATTTGTATTGGTCTTTTTTAGTTATACATAACATTAAAATTTATTTTTACATAATTATAAAAGAATTGAATATAATATGCTCTAATTCAATCCCTAATATTTCCCCTTTCCCTCCCTGCCTACCTCCCCCTGTTCCATTCCCTCTCTCCACAGATCTTTCTGCTATTTACTTAGTTGTTTTTTTTTTTTAATTAGTGTCTTGTGCATGTACACGATGATGAGATTCACTGGGTATATTCATGTATGTACATAGGAAAGTTTGGTCAGATTCATTCCACTGTCTTTCCCTATTCCATACTTCTTCCCTTCCCTTCATCCTGCTTTGTCTAATCCACTGATTTTTCTATTTTTATTTTTATCCCTATTCCCCTTATTTTGGATTAACTTACACATGTCAGAGAAAACCTTTGATTTGGGAGACTGGCTTATTTCATTAAGCTTGAGAGTCTCTAGTCTCATCCATCTCTTAGCTATTTTCTCAGAATGTTTTTATTTCTTATTCATTATTTGAGAATATTTTGCTGAGCACAGCATTCTAAACTGACAAAATGTTTTGTTTTGTTTTTTATTTCATCACTTAAAAATATTATTTTCTTCGTCTCCATTGTTTTTGATGGGGAGTCAGCTGATTTTTTATTACATATTGACAAATTATAGTTGCACATATTTAGGGGGTACAAAGTAATATTATGATTTGTTAATAAAACCTGGAGTGGCCAAATCAAGCTAACCAACTGATCCATCTCCTTAAACACTTGCTGTCTTCTGTGATGAAAACATTTAAGATCCGATCTCAGTAACACTGGAATATATAGTACTTGACTGTTAGTTTTGGGGTTTTTGCACTGCTATTCACAATAGTCAATTTATGAAATCAATCTGTGTCCATCAGCAGATGAATGGATAAAGAAAAAGGGGTAGATAAACACAATGCAATACTGTTCATCCTTAAAAAAAAAAGGCATTCTGTCATTTGTAACATCATGAATGGAATTGAAGAACATTGTACTAAGTTAAATTAGCCAAACACAGAAAGACAAATACTATATGTTCTTGTTTTTGTAATTCTAAAGCAATTGAATATGATAGTGTTATGAAGGGGAAGGGTGGGGAGAATGGAAAGATGATATTCAAAGGTAAACAGCCTCAGTTAGGAGAATTAGCTTTACTTTTTTAAATGAGATCTGCAGCACAACATTTTAAAAATTTTTACTCTTACGAGAATGAATATCTTTCTCTCTGTTCATTTTTTTTCTCATAACAGCCTAACATACTTATTCTAAGCAGGATGCACTAATCAGGGCTGCCATATGCACCTGTGCTTGCTATGGCACTGCAACTGCTTCTCGGCATAGGAAGGTCTCAGTTCTCAGGTTTCCCACATCTGTTCATGAGGTTAAAAACACAGCTCTTTGGGTTTTGTAAACAACCAACATATCTCTAAAGATATTTACTCAGTGGAAAGAGGAAAACCAAGAGAGGAGTGACCCCAGCCCACCATGCAAAGAAGGAGGGGTAGCAGAGCAACCATGGAGTCATGGAGGAGGAGAGCGACCATGCTGCAGCCCCCATCTACCAACGTGGCTCTCCCAGCCCACTTCCATCTAGAGACAACAGCCAGACCTGGAAGACCATCATCAAGGTCCCTGAAAATCCCTAGAAGTATCCCTGCTAGCCTACTTCTCTTGATTACTTTTTCACTAATCCTATGATCTAATACCTCTATATCCTCACTATCTATCTCATAAACCCCACATGGTACAAACCATCCAACCCCAGTCGCTCTTTGTCCACCATTAGAAACTGTAGACCCTTATGCAAACCTACTATTTATATTGTAGATATTAATCAAACACATTATTTCTCTTTAATGTGACAAAACTGTAATTGCCTAAATAGGAGCTACTTGGTTGAAGGCTACATATTGTTTTCATTGGGTGCTATAAATATTGATCTCATCCTTAAAGGTATTGGTAACCTGCAGGGACACTACAAGATGATAGGGTAGAAAATGTAATGCCTCAAGTCTGCACTGATAGAAAGACACATGGACAACATATAAAACAAGGGAAGAAAGTGCCCCCAAAAAACCAAGATGTGACAATAATAGAATCCATTGGTAACACAGTAGATGAAATGTCAGAGAAGGAGTTCAGAATGTACATAATTAAAATGATCTATGAAGCAAAGAATGATATAAGAGAGCAAATACAAGCAATAATTCTTCACTCCAACAAAGAGATATGAGAGCAAATCCTGGTAGCAAAATATTACTTTAAGAAGAAATTAGAGATTTGGGGGAAGAAAAAAATAGAAATCCTTGAAAAGAAGGAAACAATAAACCAAATAAAAAATTCAATAGAAAGCATCACCAACAGACTAGATCACTTGAAAGACAGAACATCAGGCAATGAAGATAAAATATATAATCTTGAAAATAAAGTTGACCACACAGTGAAGATGGTAAGAAACCATGAACAGAACCTACAAGAATAATTGGATAACATCAAAAGACCAAATCTAAGAATTTTCAGGATAGAGGAAGGCACAGAGTTTCAAACCAAAGGAATGCACAGTCTCTTCAATGAGATAATATCAGAAAATTTCCCAAATGTGAAGAATTAATTGGAAAATCAAATACAAGAGGCTTATAGGACACCAAATGTACAACACATCCACACCAAGGCATATTATAATGAAAATGCCTAGCATACAGAATAAGGATATACTTTTAAAAGTCACAAGAAAGAAGTTACAGATCATATATAGGGGAAAACCAATTTGAATCTTAGCAGATTTTTCAACCCAGACCCTCAAAGCCAGAAGATTATATACCAAGCTCTGGAAAAAAAAATGGATGCCAAACAAAAATCTTATATCCAGCAAAATTAAGCTTCAGATTGATGATGAAATAAAAACCTTCTATGACAAACAAAAGTTAAAAGAATTTACAATGAGAAAGCCTACATACAGAACATTCTCAGCAAAATATTCCATAAAGAGAAAATGAAACACAACAATGAAAATCAGCACAGGTGGAACCATACTAAAAGAAAAGCCAATCCAAGGAGAAACCAAGTCAAGTTAAAAATCAAAAATAAACCAAAATGACTGGGAATACAAACCATATTTCAATAATAGCCTTGAATATTAATGGCCTGAACTCAATTAAAAGAGAGACTGGAAGGTTGGATTGAAAAAATAAATAAAAAGAATCAACAATATGCTGCCTTCAAGAGACTCATCTCATAGGAAAAGACATCCACAAACTAAAGGTGAAAGATAGGAAAAAACACATCACTCACATGGTCCATATAAACAAATAGGGGTTTCCATCCTCAGATAAAATGGACTCAAATCATAGTTAGAAGGGATGAAGAAGGTAATTTCATACTGCATAAGGAAATCATGCATCAACAAGACATAACTGTCATAAATATCAATGCCCCAAACAATGGAGCATCCATGTATATCAAACAAACCCTTCTCAATTTCAAGAATCAAATAGACCACAACACAATAATACTGGTTAACTATAAAACACCTGTTTTGACACTGGATAGATCTTCCAAATAAAAACTAAACAAAGAAACTATAGAATGCAATAATGCAATCAATAATTTAGACTTAATGGACATATATAGAATATTTCATTCATCCACAAGTGAATACACTTTTTTCTCAGCGGCATATAGATCCTTCTCTAAAAAAGACCACATGTTATGCCACAAAGCAAATATTAGTAAATAAAAAAATAGAGATACTAGCCTGCATTCTATCAGACCATAATGGAATGAAATTAGAAATCAATGATAAAATTAAAAATAGAAGCTAGTCCAACACCTAGAGACTAAACAATACTCTATTGAATGAACAGTGGGTAGCATAAGACATCACAGAGGAGAGTAAAAAAAATTCTTAGAGGTAAATAAAAGTCTGATACAAATCAAAATCTCTAGGACACTATGAAGGCAATACTAAGAGGAAAGTTTGTTTCATTGAGCTCATTCATTAAAAGAATAAAAATTCAACAAATTAATGACCTAACATTACATCTCAAAGCCCTAAAAAAAAAAAAGAACAAATCAACACCAAAAGTAATAGGAGACAGAAAATAATTAAAATCAGGACTGAATCAATGAAATTGAAACAAAAGAAACAATTGAAAAAAATCAACAATACAAAAAGCTGGTTCTCTGAAAAAAATAAATAGAATTGATATGTTCTTAGCCACCCTAACAAAAAGGAGAGAGAAAACTCAAGTTACAAAAAATTTGTGATGAAAAAGGAAATATCACCACAGACACTATTGAAAAACAGAGATAATTAGAAACTATTTTGAAAATTTATACTCCAATAAAATAGAAAATTTCAAAGACACCGACAAATTTCTAGAGGCATATGATCTGCCCAATCTGAATCAGGAGGACATACACAATTTAAACAAATCAATTTCAAGCAAGGAAATAGAAGACACCATCAAAAGCCTACCAACCAAGAAAAGCCCAGGAGAAGATGAATTCTCAGCCAAGTTCTACAAGATTTTCAGACAAAAATTAATACCAGTACTCCTCAAATTATTTATGAAATAGAAAAGGAGGGAACCTTTCCAAATTCATCCTATGAGGCTAGTATCACCCTGATACCAAAACCAAAGATACATCAAGGAAAGAAAACTTCAGACCAATATCCCTGAGGAATATAGACACAAAAATTTTCAATAAAATCCTGGCAATTTACATACAAAAACATATTAAAAAGATAGTGCACCACCATCAAGTGGTGTTCATCCCAGGGCTGCAAAGTTGGTTCAACATATGGAAATCAATAAATGTAATTCATCACATCAATAGACATGAATGAATCCCAAAGTCTTTATGGTAATGAAGAATACTTAATCGAAAACTACATACCAAAAACTACATACTGTATGATTTCATTTATATGATAGTCACAGAAAGGCATAGCTAGAAAGCCAGAAATCAGATCACTGGTTGCCAAGAACTGGATGCTGTTTCTAAAGAGCATCTGCTGCCTTCAAGAGACTCAAGTTTGGGGGATGACAAAACTATTCTGTCTTGATTGTGGTGATGACACATAACTGTGTATGTTTGTCTAAGCTCGTAGAACTATACAACTAATAAGGATAATTTGTTCTGTGTGAAAATTAAATTATAAATGTGACTAAAATACACATATCTTCAGTGGCAGAAGGTAAACTGCATAAAAATCCAAAGGAGTATTTTGCTACTTATATCTGCCTAAAACTCTGCTGTCACTTGTTCTGGGGGTACTTAATCACTTTGCCTTTAGGAATAATTCAGAAGAAAAAATACCAGAAACTGGCATTCTGCATAAGTTTTTATACCTTGAAGAAAAGTTAACTGAGACCTATGCATAATATGGTGAATTATACATCTCTGGTCATTATTCTTAGTTGTAGTAAAAGACCCTGTATTTGAGGCACAGTATAGTATATAAAGAAAAATTATATAGCTTCCTTCAACTATTGACAATGTAAAGTAAATGCCTGTTTTAGTCAGCTATTTCACTGCTGTGACTAAAAGACCTGACCAGAACAACTATAAGGAGGGAAAGTTTATCTGAGGGCTCACAGTTTCAGAGGTCTTAACCCACAGAAGGCTGGCTCCATTCCCCAGGGCTCGAGGTGAGGCTGAGCATCATGGAGGGAGAGTGTGGTAGAGGGAAGAAGCCCACATTGCAATGACCAAGAAGCAAGAGAAAGATACTCCACTCTCCAGAAACAAATATATACCCAAAGCCATGCCCCAATTCCCACCTCCTCCAGCCACACTCTACCACTCAGTTACCATTCAGTTAATCCCTAAATAGGGATTAAATCACTGATTGGGTTAAGACTCTTATAACCCAATCCTTTCTCCTAGAACCTTCTTGCGCTGTCTTACGTGTGAGCTTTCAGGGAGACACCTCACATCTAAACCATAACAATGCCAATAGAAGAAGTACAGTTTTTTGAAAAAAGTAGTTCACTTATCAAAAATTTTTCTAGGCAGTGGAATGAGATGGATATCATTACCCTAAGTAGTTGTATGAAGACATGAATGGTGTGAATATACTTTGTGTACAACCAGAGATATGAAAAATTGTGCTCTATATGTGTAATAAGAATTGTAATGCATTCTGCTGTTGTATATAACAAATTAGAATAAAAAATTTTAAAAAAGAATTGCTCTAGGGTGAGAAGATATTTTTAAGTTTTAAAAAAGGCCAAAAATAAAGCTGATAAATATTAACCAAAACATTAAAAATTATTTGATATTAAAATTTTGAAAAATAAAATAAAAAATCAAATGACAGGAAAAAATGTCATCAAACTATAAAGTGGACCACGAGTTAATATATTAAAGACTCTTACCTAAACCTTATTTTTAAAACAATACAATTAATAGTTCACAAAAGAATAAAGGTTAAAACTGTTTTGAATAATTAAGTTTTTAGCTTGGCTAATATCTGGAATAAAATTTGTATCCATCAAATTGGCCAAAATTTTTAAATAAAAGTAACTCATAGTACAATACAATGACACTCAAAATAGTCCTGGTTGAAATGCTAATTAACACGAACATTCTAGAAAACAATTTGGCAATATGTATCAAAATCCTTTAAAATGTACATTCTGTTTGAGCAGTTAAATCAGTACTTATAATGAGAATTCACTCATTGCATTTGTGAAATTTCTGAATTAGAACTAATAAATGGAGTTATTTATTTAAATATATACAGTATAACCACTATGCAAATGTTAAAATAATGTTATAAAAATACATTATGAAGTCAGGCATAGTAGCGCAGGTCTAATCCCAGTGGGTAGGGTGGCTGAGGTGGGAGTATCACGAGTTCAAAGCCAGCCTCAGAAACTTAGCAAGGCACTAAGCAACTCAGTGAGACCCTGTTTCTAAATAATATACAAAATAGGGCTGGAGATGTGGTCAGTGGTTGAGTGCCCTGAATTCAATCTCCAGTACAAAAAAATAATAATAATAACACATTATGAGATATTTAATAAAAATGTGTAGACTACTACAAAGCATAAAATACAACAAATTTGATCCCATTTACTCATTTATTTTAAAGTGGAGAGCAGAAAATGTACAAAACAAGCCCAAAATATTTTTGCTATATAAAGGAGACAAGAAACTATTAAAAATTATGAAGTTCTTTAAAAAACTGAGACAATCTGAGAGAGACTCTTCCACTGGCAAAAGAGGGAAATTTCTGAGTATTGATAAACATATTAAGTATCTTCAAATCCATAAGTCTGTAATGATACTCCAAAAGAAAAATCTCATTAGCTATCATTAGACAAACTTAGGACCAACTCATTATTTCCTAAGCCAGTAAATAAGAAAGGAAATGTCAATTATCTAAACTAATTTAAGAAATCACAAAGAAGATAAATCTGTTAAGTAACATTATGAGAATGTTATTGGAAATATTCAGAATACTTAAAAATTCTATGTCAAATAACATATTCAGTAAATAAGAGTAATGAAATAGAAGCACCCTTTAAAAATTAAAAGATAATTAAGATATATTCACCAAGTTGCAAACTTCATTGAACAAATAACTATAAAAATGAGAAAACATCTATGTCACAATGAGAAAAATTTGAATACTGAGTAAATGTTTTATTAAAGTATTATTATTTTCAAAATTCAATAATGATATGTGACAAGTATTCTTTTTAATTTTAACAATGATATTGTGATCATGTTTTTTAGTCTAATATTCTGGAAATACATGTTTATTAATAATCCTATACAATGCCTGGAATCTGCTCCATATCGATGGGAAAGCATCTGGTACTTGAATATGGGTAAAGATGAACTCAGATCAGAACTAATAATTGCTGGAGATAAGTGATGGACTCATGAGTGTATTATGCCATTTTTCTCCATTTTTGTAGGTATTTGAAATGTTCACTGCTTTTTGTTCTTTATTATAAAAGACAGGTTGGATCCGTTTCATTTTGCTGAGACTCAATGTAGAGTGCTCTTTATTGTCGAGTTATGTTTCCACAGAGTCTGTTTTTACCACTTGTAGCAGACTGCAGTTCAATACCAATTTTCTCTCCTTTCACTCATAATAAAACTTTCAGCTTAGCATTCTCCTAGCCTCTTTTGCAGCTAGGCAATGGCCACTGATGACAAAGTTTTTGCTAATGAGATGTGAGCAAAAGTGATGTAAGCAATGTTGGCTGTGCCCAGCAATCCCCATCCCCCTGCCTGCCATTTGGATCAGGGAGTTTGCAGGGAACCAACCCACTTGGACCATGCAGACAAGGGCAATACCCCAGGAGAAGCATCTTTTCCTACCAAAACCACTTTTCATCTCCCATGTATTTTTCTGGAGTTTGAAACAGCCACTCCATCCCTTACCTCCCCTGTACTTCTAAGAGTTCATATGTTGGAATACACATGACAGTGAGGCAGTGTGTTTGATACTGTGTACAGTACGCCTATGTGACCACGGAGTGTGACTCAGCTACTCTCTCCTTCTTGGAGGCATAAAGTGAATTCTCATTCTTATATCAAGGTAGAAGGCACAGAAGAGGATGAAGGTAATACTTGTTCTTTGTTCCTTTTCAAATTATGTCTTCTGGAACAACACAAGCTGATGCAATCCCGCGTATGGATTTGATAAAACTGAATATATTTAGTTTGACTTGATTATATATATTTTACATAGGTTAATGTGCCATCTGAAAAAATTATTACTGAGATCATAAACAAAGTAAGCCTTGACATGAACTGGCATTCCAAGACACGGCAGCTCATGGAAAGAGTAGATTCAGAAAATCCTTGAAGTAAGAAAATACGGTGATCAGGTGGTAAAATTGACCTTAAATAGCATTAACTTGTATTTGAATACTGATATAAAAATTAAAATATTAATAAAACACATCTGGAAGTACATTGAAGGTACAACAAAGTAGAAAAAAATAACGTGGTAGGCTCTGGAATTACATTGGCTGCATTCAGATCCAAACATTGTGCCTTTCTCTCCACCTAAGCTAAGGCAAGTAACTGAACCTCTTTTCACCCCACTTTTCCCATTTAGTCACTGGGGATAACAGTATCTGCCTGGTATGGTCTGAATGTTTATGTCCTCCTAAAATTCACATGTTGAAATCCTAAGCACCAATGTGTTGTATGAGGAGAGGGACTCTTAGGAGGTGACTGGGACATAAGGGTGGAGCCCTCACAAATGGGATTAGCACTCTTATAAAAGAAAACCCAAGAGAAAACACACACACACACACACACACACACACACACACACACCTTTCTCATGTGAGATTATAGTGAAAAGATATCGCCTAATTCACCAGATGCTAAATTTTCCAACCTGACCTTAGACTTCCCAACCTCCAGAACTGTGAGAACTAAAGATTCTATTGTTTATGGTATTTTCTTATATCAACCTGAAAGGACTAAGGCATGCCCTGTAGGGTTGTTTTGAGTATTTTTATACATTTAACTGTCTGCTTATCATTAATATGTCTATGTCCCAAACCCCAATACCCCAGAATGTACCTCATTTGGAATTAGGGCTGCTGTAAGAAATAATTAGTTAAGATCATCCTAGAGTAGGGTAGGCCCTGGATGGATATGATTGGTGTCCTTTAAATGGGGGACTCAGGAGAAAGACATGAACACAGTAAAAATGCCAGGTGAAGATGATGACCGTGATAGAGTGATGTTTCAACAAGGCAAAGAACATCCAGGACTGCAGGAACCACCAGAAACCTGAGGGAGGTCTGGCACAGTTCCTCCCTCACACAACTCAGAGGAAGCAACTCAGCTTGAATATCTAGACTCTGGAACTGAAAGACAATAAATTTCTCTAGTAAGCCACTCATTTATGATACTTTGCTATGGCTGCCCTAGGAAATTAATACAAATGTTAAAGGAGTCACGATATGTGAAGCATTTAGAACAGTATCTTCCACATATCAAGTGTTCAATAAAAGTTAACTATCATTATTATTTAAAATCATATCTTTCATTTATGTTTTTATGTGCATGCTATGTACAGCACCAATAACTATAATAAAAGGAAAACTAAATTAGAGTGTTGTTAAAAAGTTGGTGCATGTTTCTGAGATTAAATAATTTCTTTACATTAAGGAACTATCATAGGATTATGACAATGGAATAAAACATCTTTATAAATTATCATTTAGCTTTAAATTACAAAATTTTCTTACATATATTTTTAAATGAAAACATGATAAAATAAATTGCTTTAGTTACAAGAAGATTGCTATATAAATCAACAAGAGTCTCAAGATAACTTTATCTCATTAGATGATTTATACTCTGAAGAACTGTAATCTCTTACACCTAACTTGCATCATTTTATTATATTTATCTTAGGCATTCTATTATTTTATCTTTTTTTTTACAAAGTATGGTTTTGGTTCTTTGTTTTAGTCAGCTTTTCACAGCTGTGACTAAAAGACTAACCAGAGCAATTTTAGGGGAGGAAAAGTTTACTTGGGGGCTCACAGTTTCAGATGTTTCAATCCATAGGAGGCTTATTCACATGATGATCAGAAAGCAGAGAGAAACTAAGCTCAGCTCACCAAATACATACCCCCAAAGGCATGCCCCCAATGACTCATCTCTTCCAGCCACACCCTACCCACCTTCAGTTACCACTCAGTTAATCCCCAGGGGATTAATTCGCTGATTGGGTTAAGGCTCTCATAACCTAATCATTTTACCTCGGAATATTCTTACATTGTCTCATACAGGAGCTTTTAGGGGTCACTTCATATCCAAACCATAACACTGTTCTTTATAGATGCAAATAATTTCAGAGCGTGTTGAGAGCCTTATGAGAAACTTAAGTTATCCTTGACTTTGAATATTACTTCTTTACAGAATAATGGCTTCTGGTATTTTCACCTTTCACTTAACAGGTTTTGGGGTATTAACCAATATATTAAAAATTAAAATAGAACTCTTCAAGGTAAAAGTACTAGTATTCTATGTAATTATGTCATTTATAATGAAAAGTTTCAAAAATAAGTTATTACACAGTTTTTTAGAAAGATGAAAGCCCTGGAAAATGTGTTTGAATCACAGGCACTTTTAAAAATGATTTTCTAACATTGTGTTAAAAAGCTAACTATAAGAGGTTTGTTTCCTCCTTTTTTTTTTTTTTTGGCTTTTTTGTTATTGTTTCAGGTCTCCAAACATTTAAGATGAGAGATATACTATGGCATAAAACCCATCATTTAAAATAAAAGTCAGAGTTGGTTTCCAGCCAGTATAAACAAGATAAAATTTAAGTATTTATTTCATATACCCAGGGCTGGAACCTCAAACCACAATAATGTAATCATTATGCAAAGAATAGGTCAATATAAGTTGCAAGAAAACGCTGTCATGATTTTACACTAAATCAGTAAGAAACTAAAACATTTATTCTAAGAATAAAAGTACTTAAAGTATCAGATGACCTTACAAGCATAGAACAATGACATATGTTCTGGACAATTCAGGGGTAAATATTATACTTGAAATTAATTCAAATGTGTTGGGTTGGGGTTGAGGCTCAGCGGTAGAGCACTTGCTTGGCATGTGTGAGGCACTGGGTTCATTCCTCAGCACCACATAAAAATAAATAAATAAGTGTCCATCAACAACTAAAAAAACTTTTTTAATTAATTCAGATGTGTTGAGATTTAAACAAATATCCAGGTACAATGATGTCCTTTTTTTTTTTTTAAGGCAGATTTTCTAAAGTAAAGAATGGCCCAATAAAATGGTTCACTTTTGTAATTCCACTACTCAGGAAGCTGAGGCAGGAAGATCCCAAGTTCAAGGCCTGGGCAACTTAGCAAGACACTCTCAAAATAAAATAAAATAAAAAGAGCTGGTGATTTGTCTAGTGGTGGAACAATCCTGGGTTCAATCCCATAGCACAAAAAAATTAAAAAATATATCAAGTATGTAACAATCTATGAAAATACACATTTGGTGAAAAAATTTCAGAAGAGTCATATATCATAGATTCTTCTGTACAGAACACACTCCTTTGCTTGAATGTGCACTAAAATCTGCAGATGGATACCATGTTTTATGTAGAAAACCGAATGAGTCCTGGTGGGAGAAAGAAAATCTTCTACAAGGGGTAGAGAGAGAAAAGGGGAGGGGAGGGGAGGGGAGGGGAGGGGGGATAGTAGAGAATAGGACAGACAGCAGAATACATCAGACACGAGAAAGGCAATATGTCAATCAATGGAAGGGTAACTGATGTGATACAGCAATCTGTATACGGGGTAAAATTGGGAGTTCATAACCCACCTGAATCAAACTGTGAAATATGATGTATTAAGAACTATGTAATGTTTTGAACGACCAACAATAAATAAAAAAAAAAAGAACACTAAAAAAAAAAAAAGAAAAGAAAATCTTCTACAGGGCACCATCTTGTAACTCCTTTGTATTTTTATAAATGTGTCCTATCACTTAATTAAAGGTTAAATGAAGTCAAATAAGTTTTAAATTATATTCAGGGCAACATGATCATCTTGATAATTAGAACATAGGAAATAGCCTCATTCTTCCCAACCACAAATGCCCTCATTCTTCCCATCTGCAAATACCATGGCAAGAAAGTTTCAGATTTCTAACAGAGGTAGAGGCAGAAATTTTCTTTCAAAACACACATGCATGCACACACACATATGTACAAAAAAGCTTCTCAGGAAATTCATAATAAAATGCAGTGAAAATTCAGACTACTTATAATTTAACAAGAGGGGATTTTCACAAAGAAGAATAGCATATCTAAGCCTCCTAAATTTAATTACAAAAAGATTTAATCACTTCTTCATATACCACTGCAAGTAAATGAATCGGATACTTTTCATTTGCTTAAAAACAATTCCTCCATTTCTTATTTTGCTATGCTAAATTTTATACATAACACAAAATTCATCATTTTAACCATTTCAAAGTGTACTGGCACTCAGTACTTTCACAGCACTGTGGAATTATAACAATCTAACTAGCTCCACAATATTTTTTCACCCCCAAAAGAAACTGCACCCATTAAGCAGGTACACCTCACAACCTATTCACCAGGACCTCACCAGACTCTGGCAGTCAGCAGTCTGCTCTCCCTCCTTTGCCTATTCTGGACAGTTCGTACTTTGTAAATATGCAGCTCTTTTGTATCTAGCTTCTTCATTTATCCTAATGTTTTCAGTGAAAATCTGTGTGGAAATATGTACAGGTACTTCATTCCTTATACAGCTGAATACTATCCTGTTGTATTGATATATCACATTCTGTTTATGGACCCATCTGTTGATGAACATTGGTATTCCTTCACCTTTGGGGTATTGTGAATATGGCTGCTATAAACATTGATTTCAAGTTCTTGTTGGAACACCTTTCTTAACTCTCTGGGGTATATACCTACAAATGGAACTGCTGAATCATGTGGTAGCTCATGTTTAGCTCCTTTCTTTGAGGATCCAACAAACTATTTTCCACAGTGGCTGTGCCATTCACTTTCCAACCACAATGTTCAAAGGTTCCAACTTCTCCACATCCTCACCAACATTTTCTTTTCTTTATTATGCCCATTTTAGTGAGTATGAAGTAGCATCTCACTGTGGTTTGGATTTGCATTTCCCTTATGACTAATGTCGCTCAATGTGTTTTTTGGCTATTTGTAAAGGTTCTTTGGGAAAAAGTCTACGCAAATGTTCAGCCCATTTTTTTAATAGGTTGTCTTTTTGTTGTTCCATTGTTTAGGGTTCTTTATTAGTCTTGATACCAGAGCCCTATCATATATATGACTTGTAAATATTTTCTTCAATTATGTAGATTTCTTTCACTTCCTCGATAGTATACTTTGATACACAAAAGATTTTAATTCTGATGAAGTATAGTCTGTTTTCTTCTTTTGTTGGTTGATGGTATTATCACTAAAAACCACTGCCAAATACAAGGTAATAAAAATTTACTTCTAAGAACTTAAAGAGTTTTAGCTCTAATATATACTGATTTGGTCCATTTTAAGTTAATTTTAGTATATGGTATGAGATAAGAATCTAAATGTATTGTTTTACATGTAGATATTGAAATTTTTATTTACAAAGGAAGCATGTGTCAACATACTATATTTGATGACTGCTAAAGTTTGTATAATAAACTATCTTTTAATTGTTAATCTGGAGCATAAGATTAATTGGAATAACCAGGGAATGCAATATATATAAATCAATTCCACATTCAGCATACTCATCATAATCATTATTATTAGTTAGCATAAAGAAAAATTCAAAAGCTCATAAGTAACTATTACTTCCATAAGCCACATGAAAATCATATACAACAATTATACTATAATTGTACATAGAGTATAAGTTAAAAGACTGTTCATTGGTATTTAATTTCTTGGAATAAAACTTTTAACCGTGCAAGTTTATGTGTCAGGGAAGTCACAATGTCTTTGTCAATTTGCTCTGTGAAGAATTTTTCAATGTAAGCTAGATTTTATAAATTGGGATAATGTGTTTCTTTGGTGAGATATATGTATTATTTCTTTTTCAGTCCCTCTGGTACATTATGGTGATTCATTAGTTTATATCAAAAATAACAACTTACTATACATTTCATTGACCAAAAACATTATTAAATAAGAATTTTAAGTGAAACATTCACTATTATTTAAGACTCTCCAGTTACCATGACAATGTAATCTAATCAAAGATATTAGTTCTAAAGGGCTTAGAGAATTCTAACAATCTTTCCAAGAAAAAAGATACTCTGTTCATTGTTTTCTATTTCCACATTTTACTAATTGTGTAACTTGTAAGTGATAGTGGAAACATAGAACCACATCACAATCAAATGCATCTTTATTATTATCATAGTACATTTAAAATGGCAGTGATAATATTTTTGGTAGGAATATTCTGAAATCCCTTTTAACCTTGAAGAAAATAACAGGGTTTATGAAAAATACCTGAGCTTTAATTATGCAAACATGATTGAGATGCTGTAACTCTGACAGTAAAAGGTATGCTGAAATTTCATTAAATTCTCTGACACCAAAAATAGTTAGAATTTCTTTAAGCATTAAAGTTAAAAGGTAAAGGATTAGTTTATGAGCTGTTACTTTTTCTATTGGTAATGATCTCATGAATATAAACTTTTTATAAAATAAAATTTTTCATGGGGCTACTCATTTGATTATAATTAATAAAGTTAGTATTGAATTTTTTAATGAACAGGCATTCTATGCATTTTAAAAGATTTGTTTCCACTGAATGGACCCCAAATTAAAAGGGATGATTAAAAATAAATCTACTCCCTAGTATTCCCCCAACTCATCCCCACCCTCCGTTCTATCTCAGGGATACCTACTAGCAGCACCTGCTCAGTGTCTGAGGGAGACACCATCATTGCCTCCTGTTATGATCTGGATCTAGAATATCCCCCAAAAGCTCATTCAGCAATGTGCAGAGGTGGAGCTGTAGAAAATGATTGGATCACAAGGCCCAGAACCTCATCAGTGGATAAATCCATTTAATAGATTAATGATTTGAATGGATGACTGGGTGGAGCAAGGCTGGAGGAAGTAGGTCACTGGAGGTGTGCTCTTGGGGACACCTTGCCCAGGGCCCTGTTTCCCAGATGCCATGAGCCGAGCAGCTTTCATCCATGGAAGGGCCTGATGGATGAAGGCTGCTCAGCGCATGTTCTGCATCATCTCAGACCCAGAGCAATGGAGCCAGGCGCTCAAGGGCTAAAACCTCTGAAACTAAGCAAAAAATAAATCTCTCCTCCTTTAAGTTGTTTTTGGCAGATAGTCTGGTATAATGACAAAAACCTAACACCCTCCTAGCCAGTTCACCCAGTATCTGCCGTAGGTTCTCACAGACCAAGTCTGTATATGGCTGAAATCCCCACAAACACACAACAGGAAAAATACTAGCCAACAGCAGTCACAACCTCAAAGGGCTGGGCAAGCACCAGATATGTGCCCTACCTCCACAGTCCAGGGAACTCTCCAAAGACACCCAGGGATGGGGATTCAGCACACAGGAGTTGAGTGTGGTGGACAGAAGAATACCTAGGCATTTCTAGTCCCTCTGGACTTCCATAGGTCAAGTTAGAAACAAGTGTAAGATGTGGGCCAGCCCTCTGAGAGCAAATAAAGATGTCCAACATGCAGAATATTTGAGGAGCTGACTTTTCTGGGAGAGAAATCAGAATGTACTATTGGAATGAGATGCCAGAGGTCTGTTGATGTACCAGGCATCACTGTCTTAGTTGGGGGACTAGAAAGGAGGTCCAGGGTCCTAAAGAAGGAACCTAGATGGCCATTTTTGGTGAAGGACACTATTACTTACCTATCTGTATATGAGTTTGATACTATAAGAAATATTTAACATATCACCCCTACCTGGAACAATATAAATGTTCAATAAACCTTAGTTGATACAATATATGTTTATATATAAATAAACAATATAAACAGGAACCTTGTTTGGGGTTGGGGAGTTTTTGCATCATCCTTTTCTTTTAAATGTCTAAGTAGACTGAGCAATCACTGTTGTCTCTTGGAACAAATGAGGAAATTGCAGCTAGTGAGGTTTAAAAGATTGACTCAAAACCATGCTGTTAAATACATCCTTGCCCTTTGATTCATTTATCTATGCACTTTCTCCTCCATAGCAGAGGTGGAGAATTAAGTAGTGGGAAACTACAGATGTGAAGGGGGGTAGGGAGGGCAAAATTGAAAAAAAGAATGTTCTTGAAATGCACATATATCTAAACTAGATTAAGGAAGTAGAAACCAGATAAAAATAAGAATAAAATTAGATCTGGCAAGGTTTGATGCACAGGGGAAATTAAGTCAGTTTATGATTTCATGAAAGACATACCAGAATTTCTTAATCTTATTGAAGGTCACACAGCCAAAAGTCAAAAACTGAACTCAAATTTTTGTGTGGATTTATAAACTTAAAAAACAGTGGTATAAGGTAATTGGTAATAAATGTTTTCTTTTACTTTCAAAAGTGTCCTGATTTGGACAATAAATTACATACTCACTTTTTATACTTAAATTGATGACGTCTGGAATCATAGAAGGCTGATTATTTTTTTTTTGGATGCCTCATTCATAGACTGACCATGATTCTAAAAATTAACAAGTTTGATAATAAAGAAGTCTGGAAATTGGTGGGAATGACTACTAGTCCAGGTAGAGATACTGCAGTTCAAAGGAGAGAAAAACATTTGAGATCGTTGAGAAAACAGTAAATAAATCCCTCTAAGCAAAGGAAGGTCAGCACTGGCATGAGAAGTTCAGTCCTCAAGTAGGATATTACCTCACTCTGAGGACAAACAAAAGGTCATTGGCACCTTCCTCATAGGAGCTGAGAAATTTTTAAGAGATCAGAGATTATGCTAAAAGAATTACAAAAATGTTGTTTGTGATGGAAGAGGATCCAAAAATAAGGCTAAAACTCCCTTAGCACAGTAAAAGAAAAAATATTATTTTGTAGGAAATAGGATCAATATTATATTAATAAAGGGAATATGCTTTTATCAGATGAGTATAAACTATATTATCTTTGAGAGAAAATCACTTCTTATAGAGACAGGGTCACCATTTCAGGGCCAGTCAACCTCTATGATTTCTTCCGAACCTTTCATTTTTCCATACAGAGAACACAGACTTAATACCAAGGGGAGACAAATGATTCAAGTTCAACCAATTGAACACACTCTCCCTGGATATGGCCCCTCAGAGAGGTGACACAAGGATGAGAAAAAGTGGTTAGAATTCATTTATTCAGTGGAAATACATAGGTGAGACAATCTGGAAGTTTCTGTCAAAAAAAATGATGTAGAAGCTGCGTATTTTCTCTGTTTTCCAAGCCTGCATGGTTATCACACACTTAAAACCAAAGAAGCCTAATATACTCAAGTTGATAAGCTGTGTAACTCCTAATCAAGGGGAATAATTTCTGGCACCATCACTGGGAAAGAATCCGAATGGACCTGGAGATATCCTTCCACTTCATGTTACAAGAGCCCACTACTTTGACAACCAGTAGAACCCTGGTCAAAATAAACACTCCACAACATCATTTCTAGGCCAAAGATAAAAATTTGCAAGATATAAGAAAGGAAGGCAGCCAGAATCCCTCTGCATCTCATGTGGATGGGGATTCCAAGGAATGGAAATCAGTACTTCTAAGGCAGCATAGGAGAATGAGAGAGGACCAAGGAACCAGTTTTGGGGGTTGAAGATACATCCACGAGGAACACCTTCAGAGGTCAGTATCTCGTGAGGCACCTCTTCATGCTTACCTGACCTTCCAAATTCTAAACCACCATCCAAATTCACCCTGCATTAGGTGGGGGCAACATTATGATGGTTCTTGGGAAGATCAGTGCCTACTTCTTGGCCACCAAGCAGCACTTCCAGTTGATGTTGGGTGCTCAGGCCACACCACACTGGTCATGAGTAGAGGTGGCTGTGAGATGGGCATCTGTGCAATGCACCAGCACTAAGTCCCTAGGCTTTTTGCTTTATCCCACCAGACAGGGTGCCCTCCCTTTTATGGGACAGCCAGAAAGGACATAGACACGCCCAAGTAAGCATTTCCCTCTCCTTTAGAATTATTTAAAGTAATTATTTATTTGACTGGGTCATTTTGGAATTTTGTTTCTCTTGAGGCTCTGGAATCTCTCAAAAGCTAAAAAGGACTAGGTTAGGAGCTAAGGATGAGGGCTCAGATCAGCTGGCAGCTTAGAATAGGCACTAGGTCTAGACTTCAGGAGGGAGGCCAAAGGATGCAGGTTTCCTTCTTATTCTCCCATCAAAGTAGAACCCTAGACAGGGACTTGAGACAAGGGCCTAGTTAATAAGTGTTCACCCCTCATTTCCACAATCCCTAGCCCTGAACAGGGCTCTCTTCAACAAATCGTAAAGGGGAGAAAAAACAGATACAGTATTTACAGATTATATTTAAAAATGAATCCTCTTCAGATCATTTCCCTGGACATCACACTCTCAGACCACTATGCTATATAAAACTCTGCTTCCTATTTTTATTTATGGAGAGATGTATCTAAACCATAAGCTTATTTTCGTTTTTCTTATTGTGCTAAATTTTAAAACACAGATAAAACACAGAGTTACTGATTCAATTTCCTGTGATGCTGTGTCTTTCCTATCATTACTTCTGGGACTATTTGATTCCTTCCACCTTCTTCTTATCACAAGCTGGTCTCTATGTGTCTTGGCCTATTTATTATTACATATAATGTTCTCCTAAAGCAAACTGGCCTATCAGGCAGGTACTTTAAATGTGGTTTTTTCTCCTTGTCATGTAGTAATTCTATTTGGTGGGAAGGATGTTCTATTGAACGCTTAGAAAAATATTCTGCTCTTGGGCTACAGACTGTTTTTATGAGCTTTGATCTGATTTTCTCATTTGACTCATTTCTGAGCAGAATACAATCAAGCCAAGCTTCGTGTTAGAGCACAGCGAGAAATCTCCAAATTTCCTGCTTGCAGAGAAGTCCACTTCCCAGTTCACATGCCGGAGGATGTCATGTAACCTACAAGGCCTAGTACATTTCCAGTAAAGTAGAAGTCCTTACAGAAAAGTCCCTTTCTTTTTAGGACCATCTTTATACTCTGACTAGGGAAAGACACCCAGAAAATTCCATAGAGTTAAAAAAAAAAATCTTTCACTGGTTTCCTACTTGGAATACAAAGGTATGTATGTGGTAAAGAACTGTCGTTTATCAATGTTATACCTACTCCAAACCCTGAATTAGAAGTTACTTTGAGAGGGTTTGTCATTTCTCCTCTTCTGCCTCCATTTGCAGTACTGTGGAGAGCTTTAAAAATTTCCAGGGCCCCAGGCCCATTTTAGAGATGCTGTCATCAATATTTTTTAGCACTCTTCAGGTGATTCTAACAAAGAACCAAGATTGAGACTCCCTGATCTCCGGTAGCTCCTACTTTTAGGTAGCTCAGGTGACTCCCTTGATTTCACCTCAGCTACCATGGAAGAGAAGAACTCTGTAATATAGAAGTTCTTAACCCGTGGTCCCCCAATTGCTAACAGCAGCATTACTTAGGAATTTGTTTAATGATAAATCTCAGGTCCTACCCCACTGCACCAGAAACTCTGGGGGAAAGACCCAACAGACTGTGTTTTCACAATCCCTCTGGTGACTGACGTGCACACAGTTTTAAGAATCAGTGTTTTGTTATCTCAAAGTTGTTTTCGGCTTTTGAAGTCCCATAGCACGTTGTGAAAAGCAGAAAGAAGACTGTGGCTTTGCTACTTCACATGTGGAACTGTAGCTGGAGGAAATAAGCAACACTGTTTCTTGCCCTCTGCCTAGGGTTATCATCCAGCCATTCAATTCTTAATATTTGTTGGTGGTGCCACAGTGAGATCCCCTACTCTGTTTGGGGATTTTAATGGATAACAGAATAGATATTTAAACCCTGGGGGTGTTGAACCCTCAAACTCAAAAAGCCTCTTCCCAGAGTTCTTTAAATTCACTTCTTGATGTACAGTTGAATAGGAGCAAATAACTTGATATGGAATAGTTCTTTTTCTAAAAGCTTGAAACTTAGATTGACAGCTCAGACATGACTTTGCAGTTGGAAACTCAATAAAATACCATTAGGGCAAGTTTACTGTGAGTCTATCATTCTTGTGATTTAAAAAGAAAAAAGGAAGGAAAGAAAAACAGTGGAGAGGTTTTCTTTAAATTCATGCTTGATCTGTTTCTTTGATTATTACTCTTCTTATCCTCCTCAATTTCCCTCCCTCGAGGGAATTACAGAGTGCAGAAAAGACCTTTGCAGGGTCGGAGTGGGTGGGAGGATGGCAGGTGGTCCTTCAGTTTTTTAACACAGATATCACTGAAAATTTACTGTAAAAAATATCTTCTTGAGACTTTTAAATCAAGAGGAAAAGTCAGTAGGAAACTACAAAATAGATACAATGTACATTTATAGACTATTGGTTCCCATTTTTAACAAAAGGAATGAACAATTTGAAGGGTTTCCAGTTTTATGAGTATATTCTACCCCCTAATTTTGTATATGCAAATTTCCTTCCTTAAAATAATCTCATCATACAAATTATCTTGGACTAGCATTGGGTTTGAGAAAAAGTATAAAGAAGAGTTTAAGAGAGCAGCAAATAAATAAGAACAATTGGGGCTATTTATTTTGATTATTTTTAAAAATAGACTTAAGGTGAGATTTTACTAAAGGAAATTAGTAAAGATAAAGCTTATGACATATTTGTGTATATCAGCTGCTTTCCACTGTACTGCCAATGGAGAATATTTCTACAATTCCAATTTGAATTTTCAAAAGAGGAATCTAAAAAGTACATGAATACCTCATCGCTTCTATGTGAGACCATGGCATTGGGAATGGACCAGGATACTACTGTCCACTCTCAGAACATGAAGTCTTTTCTGGTCCTCTCAGGAAATCATTCCTGTGCAATGAATAGCCTGGGACTTCTCTGAGCAGGAAATACTTCTAGGAAAATTTACACCATCAAGGAAAGTGAGAAGACAGGCAAATCCACTGACATGGCCCATAGAGTTGCTTCACTGATCTCTGAAACAGCCACACCTAGAACTCAGGCCACTTGAATCCAAGTAATTTTCCAAAATCACACCCAAAAATATAATCTTCATTCAACTATAGTATTAATGAATATTTTAGAGAAAAAAACGGCAAAAGCACAGTTTCCTGTTTCCTTTTATTACTATGGTCCAAGGTGCATTTCCTAAAAAACTGATGTTCTATGAGATGCTAATAGAAACTTCTTGTAAAAAATAGTACAGAATATAATATTTAAATACATGTATTTTATACTTATAAGTATTTGTGGATATATGTGACATAAGATAATTATTACACACCTTTATTCAATGGTTCTTTTGTTATATAACGACCTGCCTGCTCATAACCAAATGCCTCACAATTACTCAAGCTCAAGATACTTGATCTAACTCACAGCAACACTAGGAATCCTTCATTTTGCAAGGTACCTACATAAATGCCTCTGGTAATCATTGTACCATTTAAACAAATATGACAATGTATAGTTACAATATTATTTGATATTTCTTGGCCCTTGATATCAATGTGTATGTGCATTATTATAGTTCTGCATCTCCTATTGGTGTCCCCTTGATACATTACTACTTACAGAATGTCCCCTCTCAGCAATCTTGGGAAAATGTTATCAGACATGATACTCCCCATTTGCAGGCAGAGAAATTAAAGGAACTTGTTACAATCAACTTGTATAAGCACCATAGCTAATCTAGTATTGTAAGGGAGCATCAGCCCCAAGGCACTTCTATACCTGCTTCATAGCCAGGGAACAGGACTCAGCCTTCCTCAAAGCTCAGTACCCATGGCTAACTGTCACTGGGGAAAGACTGAAACTCGGTTTTCCTGTCCCAAAAGCCCACACTACTGCTGCCTGTTTCCATTCTCAGATGCTGCTTGCTGTCAGCAGTCCCCTGCTGCCTCACTCAGCCAACTCTAGTGCCTGCTTCCTCCTCATTAGAAGGGAAGTGGGCTGGAGATGCCCTGAGTGCATCCAGCAGACAAGAGGGAGAGATACTAAAAGTCCTGCCATTCCCAGCTCTGGTAGAAAACAGCTAAGCAAAATGATGCCTTAACATGGATAAAATTGATGAGACAGGTGATATAGTCTGAGTGTAAATACTAAAAAGTTTAAAATTTGAGATTTTGAAAAGAAATGGAGCACTCTGATAAACTTGAAAAGGATAAAATTTCTACTGAAGAAGGTAATATTAGAAAGCAAATCAATTCAGGTTCATGGCAGAAAGCTACCCTTGTAAGGTCTCCTCTAGTAGTAAAATTGGGGGAAGTTACATCTCTAAAGTATATGTAGAGTTTTTCCCCCCTAAAAATTAAATTTTCTTTTGGAATAGAATCCTTAATTCTGGCAAAATGAGTCAAGCAGACTCCCCAGGCAAGTGAATATTCAGTAAATATTGACACATTCCTAGGAGAACTGTGAAGTCGTGGCTAACTGAGCAGCAGATGCTTTAGAGTGAAGCTGTGCTGTCATACTTGGTTACCTGCTGCTGGTTGTACTGTAAGCTCTACATTGCTGAGAGCTTGGACTCACCATGATCTCCTCAGCGTATCCAGCACAGCGTATCTGCCAGTGGTCGACCCTCACATATAGTACTATGTATGAGCCTATGAATAAAGTATAACTCCTCCGTGCTATGGTCAAACTTACAAGGTACTGGGGCAGAACAAACCCATGAACAGTGCTTATCAAGTGAAATTGTTAGTTCCATTAAGAAATATACCATTGTGAGTGACTTTCATGTATGTTAATGTGTGAAACAAATATTAGACATGTAGTATATTTATCCAGACTTGGTTTTAAATTATAGTTACCTTTTACTGCTTATTGTCTTAAATGCAAGGTTAATCATGGATACACTTCCATGTGTGATAATACCTATTGAAAGTCACTTCACTTGTAGTTATTTCACAATAAGCCCTGTTAGTGCATTTAACTGGACTCAGAAAACTGTGTATGTGCTGATTGCAAAGCAACAGGGTACTTTCTAACTAAATTTTTATGTGTATGATTTAGTCACATCAAAAGCTGAATAAACCAGAACACACAACAGCTGAAGAAGCATACTCAAGCACAATGATTCCTCCTTTTATCATTTTACCATGATTCAAAACATGTCTTTCACCAGAAGGCATTTTTCTGATAACCCAGATTACTTTATTCAAAAAAAAAAAAACCTTCAAATATCAGCTGTTGAAATTTCAGGACAGTTTTCTTTGCAAGTTCCTTGAAGTATAGTAAATTATATTACAGCCTGATCTAAGCTGGGACAAGTTACAACCACTTAACCTCAGTTTCTTCATTTGTAAAATACACCTATTAGCTTTCCATTACTGCAACAAATAACTGAGTTAATCAGCTTATAAAGATAAAAGGTTTATTGTGGCTCACAGTTTCAGAGGTTTTGGTCTATGATGGGTTGGCCTGGTTGCTTCTAGTCCTATGGCAAGGCAGCACATCATGACTGCAGTGCATTACAAAACCATTCACCTTATTGCTGAGATGAAAGAGACATGCAGCCCTAAACTTCCCATTAAGCCCCACCTAGTAACGGTTTCCACCACCTCCCAACAGTATCAAGATGAACACCAAGCTTTTATCACATGGGCTTTGCAGGGATGATCCATGTCCAAAACTATAGGAACAGATTAAAAAGTGGGAGGGAAAAACCTGTTTTAAAGAATCATTTTAGGACTAAATGATATGATACATACAAAGTTGGTACAGAGTGCTGGTGTCTTTACAGTGACCAATGAGACTCAGGTGTCCTTGATTACAGAGGCTGCCTTCCCACCTCATATCTTACCACTTAAGAAAGGTGAGGTACAGTCCTAAACACTTGACAACAATTGACTCACTGAATCCTTCTATTACCCACTTCAAGTACGTACTGCTATTATCCTCAGTTTACATAAGAGAAAGCTGGAGTGCAAGAACACTGAATGGCTTGCCCAGATGCACACAGCTGTAAACTTCAGCGCTGGGATTTGGATCCAGGTGCTCCAGTTCCAGCATTTAACACACTCTTTAACATTTCACTCTGGCTACTCCTGTGGCAATCTTATAACACAGCCATGCTCTCAGACACAAAAGGCATGCACTGTCTATTAGATTAAATCAATATGCAAGGTGAGCACTCTAAAGAAATTACAGCTGTTACCTTTGCATGAAAGATAAGAGAAATGGCTCAATTTTCTGTTTTGAAAAGGCCTCTGTGTTCCCCCTTTTCACTTTTGAATATCCATCCATTCATTTTTCATTCTGTCATATTCGATATGCACATTTCCATGTAATTATTGAAATGCAGTTCACTTGTAATCTTCCTTAAAATTATATTGGCCATTCCATTGTTTACACAGGATGTTCTCTGAATATCATTCAGGCTATTTTTAGTTAAATATCGAGTTCAGCCTGATACTGACTGTTAGGGAAATTTGCCAGTGTAATTTTCCTAACAACCTAAAATGATTTAAACCATGAAGTTGCCTTCACAGAGTGAAATATATAATTGACGAATACATTGTCAAGAGAGGAAGAAGATTTCTGGATACACGTTTATACAGAAAATTTAAAAAGGGAAAAATGAGGGAAGCCATGCAACCTCTATCCTGTGGTTCTATGTTCCAATATCTTAAAGAAATAGAATTGAGACGAAAGTGAACTTACTCCTTTTTTTTTTAATAGATCATTACCAAGAACTGAGAGTATAAACTAAATTTTTTTCTCTAAAATTACTGAACACAGCAGAGAGAACAAGTTTCAGTGCTCCTCTTCTGGGCTTTTACTGTGCCAATTCTAAGTAATTATTACTTTGTTCTGGAAAGATCTGTAACAGAAATTTCGAGTGCTATGGATAGCCTGCAATCCTGTCATATCCTCAGATGCTTTTGCTGAAGGGAAAGTAGGTAATGAGAATCCCTGTGAAATGATGAACACGGAGCAGCCCTGAACTACAGGCATGGTCTCTGGAGTGAACTATACAGTAAGACTATTTTCTATGTTGACCACAAGCACAGACGTCCAAAGAGAAAAGGGATTTTCAGTTATTCTGCAAACACTTTTTAAATGGCTAGAGTGTATCAGACATGTTGTTTACTGAAGCTACAAAGTAGGAGCCTGTTTTCAAAGTTTTTGTAAAACAGCTGGGAGACAGACCTGTGAACAGAAGACCAGCATGTAGAACTAAGGCAGGCAGACATGTCACAGCTCGTTTGCCTCAGAAATGGAAAGATGCCTGGGAACCATAAAAATATGGATTTTTATCCTGAAGTTACGTGATGCCAACCAGGGGTTGAATCAGATGGGAGGTTTAGTATAATTAGCCTTCTTTGGGGCTATTGAAGAGTAGTCTGTGAGTTAGAAATGAGGATGTTGGCAGCTGGAATACCATACAAAGGTGCTGACTCAGGGGGATTAGAAATATCAGAAAAGCACCATCAACAAGATGTGGGAAGAGGGAGGACTCAAGATATGAAGAAGAGGACGTGGACCACTGAGTAGATCTGAGGAGCCATTCACTGAGAAATAAGGGGAGTGAAGCAAACCACAGGTGGGGTCAGGGCAATGAGAACATTTTAGTTCAGTCAGGAACAGCAGAGTTTAAAGTATTAATGAGACGACCAATAAAAATGGTACCTGGTAATAACTGAGAAAATGGACCCAAAGCTCAAGGAAGAAATGCAAACTCAAGATCAAGATTTGGAAGTCTTCAATTAATTTAGAACATAATTTGGTTCATCCTTTCCTGGGGTGAATACATTCTAAGACCCCCAATGAATGCCTGAAACTTCAGGTAATAATGAACCCTCATACACGTTTTTTCCTATACAAACATACCTATGAGAAATTTTAATTTATACATTAGGCACAGTAAGAGATTAACAACAAATACTGGAACTAAAATTGAAAAATTATAGTAATATACCATAATAAAAGTTATGTTAATATGGTCTCTTTCTCAAAAAGAATTACTTGAATATAAGCATTGCACTATTGCCATAATCAACCAGACAACCAAGATGGCTACAAGGGACCCACTGGTGGGTAGGGTATGTAACGTGGATACACTGCAAAAAGGGATGAGTCACATCTGGGGCAGAATGGGGCTGATCAGTGCAAGATTTCATCATATTATTCAGGACCGCACACAATTTAAAACTTACCAATTGTTTACTTCTGACATTTTCCAATTAATACTTTTGGGCCATGGATGATAATGCAAAACTATAGGTAGGTTGGGACTACTGTTCTTGCTGCCAAAGGAGTACATAATATTTTATAATAAAGATGCGTAATGAGCAAAGAGAAGTTATGTCAGGAAGACAATGAACCAGGAAACGTTATTATTTAAAGGACAGACAGGAAAGAAAAGGCTGAGAAATGACTATTAAGAAATAACAAAAGAAATCAGAAGGAAATCAAAAGAAAATGTTGTCAGAAAAAAAATCTCTTTAATTGGCTTCCAAGAAGAAAGTGCTAATTAATCAACAATGATGAATCTTACAGCATTTTAAAGCTACAAAAAAAAACCCTAATTTTTTTCTCTAAAATTACTGAACACAGCAGACAGAACAAGGTTCATATGATTTACTTACACAAAATGTCTCAAAAGTTTTGTTAAGACATGCCTTTTTTTCCTTCCACTGGCTTGCATGGATTTGTAGCCTGGGTCTCATTGGGGGAAATACCAAGATGATGAAGAGTAACAACACAGAGAGTGGAAAGGCCATTCCCCAGAGAGCTGGGTAACACTGGCACTGGTACCTTCTCTAGAAATGGCCTCAACCTCTCTCCCACACAGGAAGGCCAGGTTCTAGAAACAGGATAAAAGGCCAGATAAGTGCTTACCTGCCTTTTCCTAAACTAGAGATAGGAATATAGCCCAATATGGCCAATAGACATAAAATGACAGAAGTCTTTTGCCAAAGATTCTCCACTACAAAGAAAAAACAGATTCGAGTATAAGACATCCTCTTCACAGCAATTTTCCCTTATACCTATTTTAATCTCACCCTTTTCCCCGACTTTGAAGGGAATTTTCTGAGGCCTGTTGTTGCCGTCTGTCGCAGCCATCTTGAGAACCTAACAGTTGATGTCACTGACAGACTGAGGATGGCAGAGCTCACAGACTAAAGGGAATCCCATCCCTTGTAATAACATCAAATGCTGAAACGGGCTTGAACACGTTAACCTCTGGACTTCTTACTACATGAGAAAACAATCAAGCCATAGCACAAGTCAATTCTGATCAACTATTCCACTACTTTCAGTCAAGGACATCCTACTTCCTAAGCCTGCATACTCAAGGGCCTAGATTATGCCATTTAAACATAAAAGGAATAAACTCACTTGTTCTGAATGACACACTGCTTATTATAATTTGGATAAGAGCTGTCTTCAAAAGCTTCCATTAATGCAGGAATATTCTGAGGTGAAACAATTAGATCATGAGAGCTGTAACCTAATCAGTCCTTCCCAGTTTGCATGGTCTGACTGGGTGGTACCTGTAGGCAGATGGGGGAGGCATGGCTGGAGGAAGTGGGTCATTGGAGGTGTGCCCTGGAAGAGTGCATTTTCCTTGCCCCTTCTGGCTCTGCTTCCTGAAACCACCAAGAGGGGGGCAGCTTTCCTCAGCTGGGCCCCTCTCCTACCATGTGCTGCCTCACCTTGGGCAGTGGAGTAAGTCTCCTATGGACTAAGACCTCTGAAACCGTGAGCCCCAAATAAAATTTTCCCCCTCAGAGTTGTTTTTGTCCAGTTTTAGTCACAGTAACAAAAATCTAAATATGTGCTACTAAAAAAAAAAAAAAAAGACTGAATGAAGTGTCTTGACAAATAAAATAATTTAATATATTTTCCTATTATAATGACAATGCATGTTTGAGAAAGGCAAATGAAGCATCCTGCCTGAATTGTCTATCATGCTCAAGAAAAGTTTAAGATTAATGGTTCTTGGAAATTCTGGGAAAGAGCTGAACTAAAATGCAACAAATTAGTAAGCTCTGCACATATCTGTTGAGCTTCCATGGGATGGGGGTGAGAGAAGTCATGTGCCAAGGGAGCAGATTAAGATATGCAAATACACTTCTCCCAGGTGCCTCAATTCTTTGAACTTGAGTCCATGATATTTTGGGTTTTTTTAATTTACAAAAGCAGTACCTTGCAATTCTTAACAGTACAAATTTTTATAATAATGTGCTTACAGATACCAGCAAATGAAACTGGTAAGCCATAATTTAAATGAACATAGAAAGAAATTAAGTAGATGCACATTATCAGAGCCAACATCTTCCTTTGACAGGCATCCAGGTAAACAATGCACACACAAAAAAGAGATCCTCCTTCATCTTTCTGCACTAGATTCTTTGAAAGGAATGATAGGAGTCTGAAGTTTCCAAGGGTGCTTAGGAACACTGCTTTTCCTTTCTAAACTAATCTTCTTTGTTTTTAAAACTTAGAAAATTAGTAAGGTTGGTATTGAAAGAATTGGTGAGTATGACTGATACTGTTCTATCAACTCAGAGTCAGAAAACAAAACATTCTCATAAGAGGTGTTAGCCTAAGTGCTTTTTGCTCCTGATATTGTTTTCCTGAACTTAACCCAAATATATTCTTCTCATGACTGAAGTAAATTTTCTCTAAAATTTAGAATGGTTTGCTACCAAAGTTCTGTAAAACTGAATCCATCAAGTGTACTCTAAAACCACCAAAACACCTCTCTTGCCTTTCATTTGCCCCAACACAATCCATCTGTCAGAGCTATTCAGCAAATGTTGTCTGCTTAAAATCTTCCCAGTGACTTTAGCCAAGTTATCAAGGACCTTCCTGAATATGTTAAGAATATATCATTGAATCACATGTATGATATGTCAAGATCATTGTATTGTCTTGAGCAACTAATAAAAAAGAAAGAATACATCAATTGCCTTTGCTCAAGAATGATGTCTTTCAGGAAAGTACAGTAAACATCCCTGAAATCCATAGTTCCTCCTCTAAGTTGTTTTTGTCCAGTTTTGGTCATAGTAAAAGCTAACTATGTGCTATTGCAGGAAAAAAATCCCTTGGGGATATTCTCATATATTTTCTCTCTCTCTCTCTCTCTCTCTCTCTCTCTCTCTCTCTCTCTCTCTCTCTCTCTCTCTCCTGCTTCTGGTTGTCAGAAGGCTTGAGCTGTGTCCATCCACAGGCAAAGCAGAGCTACAACAGAGCATGTAAAGGGGTGACACTGAAGGCTTTCTGTTTTCCGCATAGGTGTGGCTAAAACTGCAGTTATGCTTAACTTACTCAACTCGTAGTAAGATATGTTGGAAGGAATTTTCTTTTTAAAATGCAAACATGTTACCTGGGACTATATTTAATGTCTTGACCCATTGATAATCACTAAAAACTAGAAGATCTGATGAGCAAAGAGAATAATCCCGGGAGTGAGAAGATATGAAGACAGAAGATGAGAAAAAGTAACTGTAGCACATGAGCAGGGCCTGATGATGGGGTTTATGGACTGAATTGTGTCCACACACAAAATGTGCATGCTGAAGCTCTAATCCCTAACGTGATTGACTCTCTTTGGACACAGGGACTTCTGGGAGGCAAATGGGGTTAAGTGAGGTCCAAAGGGTATGAGGCCCGCATCCAGTCCGACTATTGTCCTCATTCAAAGAGGGATGTCAGAGCTGGCTCACCCTCCCCAACTCTGCATATGCACACAGAGGAAGGGCCATGTGAAGACAGAGCAGGAGGGCAGCCCTCCAGGAGCTAGGGAGAGGCCTCACCAGAAACCAGCCCTCCGGCACCTTGATCTAAGACTTCTAGCCTCCGTAAGTGTGACCAGAAATATCCATTATTTAAGCCACACGGTCTGTGTTATCTTGTTAGAGCAGTCCAAGCACAAAATGAAAAATCCTGAGGATACAAAACATTAGCAAATCCTTAGCTTCAGAGAACAGGAAACAAAAAGCCAAAGAGAGGCCAAAAAGTGAGGTGAACAATCAAGAAAAAAAGTACATTCCCTGGCTTTTCACTTTGGCTTAGTGCTAGCCCAATGTGACAGATGGATCAACAGTCCTATCTATGGGTTAAAAGGTGCAGTATAAGAAAATTGTAGATATTTATAGCCATCTATATTTCAGATCAATATGCTCTTTTGAAATGAATTTAATAGAACTTAGATTAAAGAAAAAATTCCAAAGGCACTTTGGTTTGAGCCCAGACATTTACACAAAGTTCTAAAAGTGTGAGCACCACCACATCCTAAAGGAAACTAATTACCAGTGAGTTAGGGTTTAGATGTGAGGTGCCTCCAAAGCTCGTGTGTGAGACAAAGCCAGAATTTCAGAGGTGAAATGATTATGAGAAGTATAAACCAGTGAGAGTGTTTTAGTCAGCTTTTTCATCACTGTGACCAAAAGACCTGACAAACACAATGTAGAGGAAGAAAAGTTTATTTTGGTTTACGGTTTCAGAAGTTTGGTCCATGGTCAACCTACTCAGTAGCTCTGGGCCCAGGACATCATGGTAAAAGGAAAGGCACTCAGCACATGGCGACCAAAAGCAGACAGAGAGCTCCGCTTACCAGACAAAATATAAACCCAGAAGTAAAACCCGCAGTGACCCACCTCCTCCAGCCACACCTCACCTGCCTTCAGTTACCCACTTAATCCATCTCAGTGGATTAACCCACTGAATAGGTTACAACCTACTCAGTGACTCACCATCTAGTCATTTCTCTCTGAAAGTTCTTGTGTTGTCTCACAGGGAGCTTTCAAAGGACACCTAACACCTAACCCATAACAGACTAAGAACTAACTTCACCCAACAGAGAGGTTCTGAAATATATTACATTTTGCAGCACCATGGATTCAGTTTGTCAGAGCTGGAGGCAAACTATGAGGTCAGCTCAGCCCTCTCATTTCAGTCATTTATACACTTGATTTCACATTACCAAAATCATTTTAATGTAACTCTTAAGATTATTAATTATTTTTTCATATTTTTATTGGTTCATTAGAGTTGTAAAAAGGATTATTATTTATTTTAAGACATTTATTTGAGATCATTATTTTTAAAATATTATAATGCATTTAGGAGTGTAGACTCTCTTGTTTTAAAATGATTGCTTTCTTAAAGGCTGTGCAATGTGTGGAATTTTCTGCACTATCTTTGCAATTTTTGTATAAATCTAAAATTATCCTACAACAATGTTTATTTTTTTAAATATTACATTTAGTAAATCAGGCTCTGTATTGAAGGATACCAATTTTACTTCATTCACAATTACCTTCCTACTTAAAGTTATTTAGATTACTTAAGCATCTGTCTAGTGAATGATTTAGATAAATATAGGCTTAGATTGATGCACACGTGGGCACAGATATTCCAGGCAAACAAATTCTGCAAGATCCTTTGAGCATGCCCAAATTATGTAGAAGTTTTCCTTCCTTTCTTCAGTCTCTCCTTGTATTAACAACTCGATAAGGTACCAAGAGAAGGCTGAGGCAAGTTCAAGGTCAGCTTGGACGATGTAGCAAGATATTCACAAAATAAAATAAAAAGGATTGGGATGTAGCAAAGTGGTAGAGCACTTAAGTAGTGTGTACAAGGTCCTGGGTTCAAATCCCAGTGCAGAAAAAATAAATAAAAAGTGAGAAGGTGCCAAGAATACCATGTGACAGTTTAACCTGTCTCCTCTTAAAGCTAACCTGTGTTGGAAAAAATATAATTAACCTCCAAGAATTTTCTTTCCTTGGGAAATAATGACAGTTCTAATCCCAGGATAATTTTATTTTTGCTTGTGTTTTTTTAATGAGGAAGAAGATTTATTTATATTAAGTACCACTGAATTAATAGGCTTACTGCATCCATTCACCAATGCTAACTAATGTACAATAACAGAATTGACTAAAGTCATCACAACCTGATGAACTTTTGAGGTGGCTTATTGTTATTTCCTCTTGTGCACCAAGACATGTTAAGGAAGACTGAATGTATCTATTCAATATCTATCTTTACAAATATGTATGTGAGCTACAGGTAATATTTTGAAATATATTAAAATCCTTTTCCCTATCCAGCTACTCATAGAGAATTAGGAACTTTTGAGCACAAATTATCACAAAGGACTCTAGAGTCACAGGTGTTTCAGGAACTCCTGAAACACTCATTGTTTTGTGCTGATTGTTTGCAAAAATGTAATAATTTGTTATCTTGTTTATTGTTGTCCTAGCATGATCCCTGCCCTATGTATGCCTTGTCCAGTGACCCCACCAACTACCATCATGGACTGTCCTGATGCTGAACACCGCTCACTGTCCACACCTCACCTGCTAGGGAACAAGGACTTTGGGTCACTTTCACCCAACCTTGCTCTCTGGAGATGCCATCACCCAATTTTCCATAGAAATGGAATGTAGAAATTTACCATGGGGAAATGTAACAGAATCCACTTCGTATTTTGAATATAGCTGTTTCTGTTCTAAAATGAACATGCCCCCCCCACACACCTCTGTTCCATAATCTTCCTCTCCCTGATCTCTCCTCCTTAATCTTCTCCCTAATCTTTCCCTCCCTATTCTCAGGGAAAACAGGATTCTTCTGGGTAACCTGTTTAAAAACCCTCTGTCCCCCTGATGGGAAGAATCACAGACAGGAGGCAGGAGTCTCCTGTGTTTCTCCTTTGCTAGAAAAGCAATAAAACTTCTTTTTCCTTGAAGGAGGAGGAGGAGGAGGAGGAGGAAAGTGGCAGAGGAAGAGGAGACATGAGACAGCTTTTGACGTACAACAAAGTAATCAAAGGCACAAAGTCATGTTACAATCTTGAAAAAAGGAGACTGTTGAAAGGAAAGGGAGAGCTTTTAAATGACACACTTCATTTTATAAATCAAGAGTCGAGATCAGCCAGTGAGCCAGAAGTTCCACTTCCCACTGGCTGCACTTGTGCTGACAGCTGGGTGACTCACGGCAGAGCGAAAATAGTGGTTTGGCATCTTTAGGGAGGGACCAGAGACAGCACTTTCTAGTCACTTAGGGACTGTAAATGGTGGGAAAAGAGCATCCCTCCCCATGTAGAACTCTGGAGATAGGTGAAGAAGTTGGCTGTGTGTTTGCTGGGGCGCAGGGTGGGGGGCCTCTCTCTCTAGGGCTATACTGAGAACTTATTTCATCTTCCTTGCAAGCTAATTGCCTGCAAGCTCATTGCCACTGTTTCACAAATACTGGAAAAAGACACCAAACTCCCGGGACAGATATGAAGGATGGGTTGAGTCACAGCAACCAAAGTACAGTTTTAAGCCGGGCGCAGTGGCGTGTACCTGTAATCCCAGCGGCTGGGGAGGCTCAGATAGGAGGATTTCGAGTTCAAAGCCAGCCTCATAAAGGGCAAGGTACTAAGCAACTCAGTGAGACTCTGTCTCTAAATAAAATACAAAATAAAGCTGGGGATGTGGCTCAGTGGTCGAGTGCCCCTTATTTAAATCCCTAGTACCAAAACAAAAAGTACAGTAGTAGCCCGAATATCAGTATCTCTTGTGCTGGTTCTTCAAGCCCCAGTCCCACAGGAAAACAAAGACAAGAGTGAATGATGACTGCACGCCCCTAGGGAAGTCTTTCAGTAAACATGCCTGCCCTCGCCTTCAGAGGGGCAGACAGCATCTCTACCTTCCAAGACTGCTGAGTGTACAAAGTCCCTTGAAGTGAACAGTTCCAAAGGAATTTCTATTAGTTACTTGCTCACAAGTCATGCAGAAATGCCAGAATGCCACGGGGAACTACCTCTGACAGGGTGAAATGAAATACCAATGAATGCTGCTCAAGGGAACCATACACTTACTCAAACTAAAAAGTTTTTTCTCAGCAAAAGAAACAATAAGAGGTAAATAGGGAGCCTACATCCTGGGAACAAATCTTTACTCCTCACACTTCAGATAGAGCCCTAATATCCAGAGTATACAAAGAACTCAAAAAATTAGACAATAAGATAACAAATAACCCAATCAACAAATGGGCCAAGGACCGGAACAGACACTTCTCAGAGGAGGACATACAATCAATCAATAAGTACATGAAAAAATGCTCACCATCTCTAGCAGTCAGAGAAATGCAAATCAAAACCACCCTAAGATACCATCTCACTCCAGTAAGATTGGCAGCCATTATGAAGTCAAACAACAACAAGTGCTGGTGAGGATGTGGAGAAAAGGGTACACTTGTACATTGCTGGTGGGACTGCAAATTGGTGCGGCCAATTTGGAAAGCAGTATGGAGATTTCTCGGAAAGCTGGGAATGGAACCACCATTTGACCCAGCTATTGCCCTTCTTGATCTATTCTCTAAAGACCTAAAAAGAGCATGCTACAGGGACACTGCTACATCGATGTTCATAGCAGCACAATTCACAATAGCAAGACTGTGGAACCAACCTAGATGCCCTTCAATAGACGAATGGATAAAAAAAATGTGGCAGTTATACACAATGGAGTATTACTCTGCATTAAAAAATGACAAAATTATAGAATTTGCAGGGAAATGGATGGCATTAGAACAGATTATGCTAAGTGAAGCTAGCCAATCCCTAAAAAACAAATGCCAAATGTTTTCTTTGATATAAGGAGAGTAACTAAGAACAGAGTTGGGAGGAAGAGCATGAGAAGAAGATTAACATTAAACAGGGACGAGAGGTGGAAGGGAAAAGGAAAGAGAAGGGAAATTGCATGGAAATGGAAGGAGACCCTCAGGGTTATACAAAATTACATATGTACAAGAGGAAGTGAGGGGAAGGGGGGGAAACAAGGGGGAGAAATGAATTATAGTAGATGGGGTAGAGAGAGACGATGGGAGGGGAGGGCATGGGGGATAGTAGAGGATAGGAAAGGCAGCAGAATACAACAGACACTAGTATAGCAATATGTAAAACAGTGGATGTGTAACCCATGTGATTCTGCAATCTGTATACGGGGTAAAAATGGGAGTTCATAACCCACTTGAATCAAAGTGTGAAATATGATTTGTCAAGAACTATGTAATGTTTTGAACAACCAACAATAAAAATTTAAAAAAAAAAGAAATACCAATGAATGATACAGTCAAGGGCAGTCAGACCAGGAATCTGTAGACCTCCATGGATCTGTAACATTGCTGAGAGTAGATGTGGGGACCTGGCTTCAAATCCCTGGAACAGTCAGCATGCACTGCCCTTGCCCTGGGAACGGAGTGCAAGACATAGTCTCAAAGGTGAGGTCAGGCACCAGTGCACAGGGGATGTCTATGATCCTCCTGCACCCCCATGCTACCTGGACATGAGAGAAAAGAAACTTATTTGGCAGGAAATTACACTCTGAGTTGCAAACGAGGATTATTATTATTGGTACTGGGGATTGAACTCATGAGCTCTCCACCACTGAGCCACATCTCCAGCCCTATTTTGTATTTTACTTAGAGACAGAGTCTCACTGAGTTGCTTAGTGCCTCACCATTGCTGAGGCTGGCTTTGAATTCAGGATCCTCCTGCCTCTGGGATTACAGATACACCACTGAGCCCAACTACGTATAAGGTTTATTTACTGGTATTTTGTTCATCTCAAAGAGACTGTCTTAAGTGGAAGTAGAGCAGGGTTACCTTGATTTGGCTTGTTTAACTACACTGCTGGACAGCCCTGCTCAAGTTTAGTATGAATTAAGACCCCCAAGCAAAATGAGATGAGTTTTAGGGAGACAGTGACTATTTTGTGCCTCACTTGTAGAATGCAACATTTGACTTAACATTTGTGAGTTAAGTTCATACATCATTATCAGCAGACCACAATGACGGTATATTTTTATACCATCATTAAGGTTCTTTTTGTTTTGCTTCCGTTTTTATATTTTGCAGTGCTGAACATTGAACCCAGGGCTTCCAACATGCTAAGCAAGTGATCTGTAACCGTAGTTTAGTCTTTAAATAGTATTTTTAGGACACATAAAAATAACTTTATGCAGTATACTTATGAGATACAAAAGCAGTTCAAACTATTAAAGAAAAGGCAAAAAGTAGGTCCTTCAAAGAGTTCAGTTAAATTCACAGATGATTTCACAAATCAACTAAGGGAAGTTAGAAATTTTTCAGCTACAACCATAACCTTTTGAAGTTAATGTCACAGAACACAAACATGTCCTTTCACAAAATGTGCCTCAGAGCCACTGTCAGAGGCACAAGCATAGCTTGGCAGATGGTTAATCTGATCGCATCTTCTAGTCTCCTTCATGAATTCTAATCGTTTAATAGTCACATGACACTTCTCTGACCTTTCTGTGAAATCTCCCACTTCCTTAGCTGATGCCAGCTCCTCAGGCTCTGCGGTCAGTTAACAGTTTTCAAGAACAGTATAGCTTCAGGGTTTCTATGTGCAGCCTCAGCACACATCAGTGTGAGCTGGCATAATGAAGAGAATCCTGGCAGGAAACTCAAAGAAGGCCTGGGACCAAATTCTGGCTCTGTCTCTTGCTGGCTCTGTGACTTTAGATAAGCAAAAATTTGCATGTCCCTCAACTTTCTCATCTTTAAACCTGAGAACATACTTGATTATGAAAACCTGTAATATAGTATTGAAATTCAACTATTGAAATCCAAAGAATAGTTCATGTAAAAGTAGTATTTTATACAAATATCGATTTCTACCCTAATTTCTCTGTGAGAGAGAAACTTACTCAGATCTACAACTGAGGAGGAAATCTATCTCCTCAGCAAGTGGCCTTACTTATCTCCAGGATAAATGGCTATTTTAAAAAGACTCTGAGTGAGTGATTGGAGTTTGAAGAGGAAAGATAAAAATGAACAATCTAGAAGGCAAAGAAATAAAATAGGAGAAATAAAACTGCCTGACATACTACAATAAAGGGAATTTGGAGTGTGTGTGTGTGTGTGTGTGTGTGTGTGTGTGTGTTTTCAAAGTTTAAGAAAGGGACAGAGGGGAATTGAGAGCAAAGGACAGAAAAGGAGGATCCCGGAAGAATGACCTAAAAACTGGGGCTTTCCTTGGGAAGGAGTCCAAGGAAAGTGCCCAAGAATCTTTACAGGGTGGGTGTCTTTTATTCAGTTTAACTTATTTGTTGCAAATGCTTCATCCATCAATGCCTTCGACTTTGTTAATAACACTAGGGTGTCCAGTGTGTGTACGGGTGATCATTTGAATGATGGAAGAAGCTCAGTGATGGCAGGCGGTACTGGACGGTGGTCAAGGGTGGAAGGCGCTAAGAAGCAAGTTCCTGCAATAGGCAAGACCTCAGGCAAAGGGAAAATGAAGGAAAAATGACCTCAAGTTCCCAAGACTGTTCCTGGAGGCCCTGGTTTCTACCTTCTGGAGAATGAGAGTACAGTCATTTTATTTAAATAAAAAAAGACAAAGGGACTTGGAACATCCTGACAGTTAACACCTGGTTTTCATCAATTTTACCACAAACAAGCATGGACATACCCAAGAAGAGGTAGAAAAAATATACCAAGAGCCATATTCTTCACTGTCATTTTAACTTATGGCTCCCACTAAGTTCCTATTTACAAAAATCAATTTTTATAGATGCCCAAGTGTACATAATTACTGTACATAAATAATGACCCCAAAGGACTAATTTCACCAATATTTGGAAATTGTTGACTTCTGAGGTACTGCAACAATACCATAATTTAAAAAATACACATATGTATTTTCCATGGAAAATGCTGACACCTAGAAAAATAATGCATATTAATTAACTTTCATTCTTTTTCCACTTTTTAATTTTATTTTGCAGAATAATCATCTTCTGAAAGGCAGTAATGAAGCTGTGCTGCTGGGACACCAGATTTATTCAGTACCTTTGAGAAGATAGGCAGCTAAGAATCCTGATGACCATGCTTGATGAGTCTTTGGTTTATTTTTTCCTGTCTGTTGCTATAGTAACTAAGAAAGAAGAAGTGCGCTGTAAAACCGCTGATGCTTCCCTGTTAAACCTTTCTTAAACTTTCTATTTGTAAAATGAACCTAAGCTTATCTTTTCAGGAGCTGGGGGCACGTTCAGTGGAACAGCACTTGCCTAGTGTGAGCAAAGCCCTAGGCCTGAACCTTAGAACAGCAAAAAATTAATAATAATAATAATTGTTATTGTTATTATTATACATACTTATATAAAATAAATATTTACATATGTTCCTTTTAATTGTGTGTGTATATGTATGTGTGTGTGTATATATATATATATATATATATATATATATATATATACTGCTTTTACTTATTTGCAATTTTAGTGTTGGGATTTCATAGTTCCTACTTCTTTACATTTCTATGAATATATTATCTCTATGAAGGGAAATTACTTTTATGATTCCAGTAACAGTGTATGTTAAAGTTTCAAAAAAAGTTTCTCTTATATAACATGACTATATAAAAGATGAAATAAAAAAGATGTGGGGAGGAAAATGTGGTATATTTTAGAATGTGCAGTTCTATTCAGAGGCCAATATAGGGCAAACTGTCCAAATTTTAAATAATCTAAGGCATCAAGACTCCTCAGCTTTCTGAACCAAAAGCTAGGTTAGGTCAATTCTGGATAGAAAATAAAGATGCATTGATTTTGCACATACATGTGATTATTTTTATACAATTTTGTCCCTGCTGTATCCATTGCAAACCACATACTAATTGACTGGCCTCCACAAATTCTACCTTTTCCTTGAATCATTGGTTGATAGTGACAAAGGTTAACACTTCAATAGGACAAAATATGTTAGTATTAATTCTAAGTGATTTACATGAATTCTCATTTAATCCTTGCAACAAAGAAGGAACTCTAGAAAATCAAGTCCTGTACATCATACTAGAAATTATATCTTTAATTTGAAGATAAATTTGAGGTAAGACCAGTCTCCATAATATAGCACCATGTGTTTCAAATGAGGAAACCAAGGTAATGAGATTAACTCACTAAAGTGTTTACTTCAAGGTAATACTGACTAGTATGCAAAAATAATTCCAAAAATTATAAGAGTTCAAACAATTAAAGTTTACATCCTGTGAAAATAAAGGCAGTTGTTTTGACCAGTTGACAATTGTCTTCAAAGAGCTTGCACAAGGACCTAGATTCATCCTGACTGTGAGTTCTGACACAGATTCAAGGTCGCAGTGCATATTGGTTTCCTATAACTGCTATGACAAACTACCATTGACATCTGTCTTAAAGCAAAATTATCCTACAGATCGGCAGATCAGACAACAGACACAGATCTCCCTGGGCAATGACCAAGGTGTTAGCAGAGCTACATTTCAAACTGGAAACTCTAGGGAAGAATCCACTTCTTTGCCTTTTGCTGCTTTTAGAGGTCACCTGCTTTCCTGGGTTTATGAGGCAACCTCACATATTAAAGTTACAATGTCAGACCAAGTCTTTCTCATGCTGCCACCTCTCTGGGTATCTCCTCTGACTGCCTCTTCTATTTTAAGGACCTTTGTGATGACAATGAGTTCACTCAGAAAAGACAAAGTAATCCCTAGAAAACTTAATTCAATCTGCAAACTTATTCCCCTTTGCCAAGTTACCTAACATGTAGATTTTAGGAATTAAAATATGGACACCTTGGTGGGGCCGTCATTTTGACTACCATAAACTGCATATGGGAAAGGGCATGGACCGTCAGACATGCTAGGTTTTTAAGAGTCAGTCCCGGATGTGGTACACATCACCCCTGTTCATATTCTACTGACAGAATTCAGTTATGTGGCCACATTTATGTAGTCTACCTGTGTGCTCAGGAAGAAGAGGAAACAGATTTGGGGAAAGACAGTCAGAAAGTGGTAGAGCCAGGGTTTGAACCCTGGTAGTACTGCTCAAGAGTTCTAACTCCTGGTTACAGTGTGGTAACCACTGTATTCTCCTGTATTCTCTTACCTTTCCATCCTCTTTAAACTCTAGATTAGTCTCCACAGATATATACAATATCCACCTAGTATTACACCATCCCCAGATGCTTTCCAAGCCAGGAAAACAAATGATCACCCATGCCTGTCTTCCAACTCACCCACTCTACGTTGCTATGATCTTACAAAGAGAATCTTTCCCCAGCTCTGAACCTCATTCTTATGCAGGCCAAAGCATCCTTTTCCTAACTCTAAGAAACTTACTCATATCTGTCTTCCCTACTGAAAACTAAGAACAGTGTCTTCTTGATTCATCTTTTACATCAGACCTGAGGCCTAGTGATTTTCCATTTACTATAAGTTTACTTATTTTAATTAATTATCCAAAATTGACAATGTGTGAATAATGAGGTATATATGTATACCCACAAACAAATGAATTTGCTCATTTATAGTAGTCATGCTCTATAAAGTTTGTATAGGGTTAATTTCCTTTGAGCTCTGGCCACATTTTAATCAATCAATCAATACATAACTTTGGTCTCTGTGTGCTTTTGTTTAGAGATACCTTATTTAATAGGTACTACTGAATCAGTAACACTGAACTCACAGTCAACATTATTATAAGATGCCTGAGCCAAGCTTATCTAACACATGAATTTCGTGTAATGATCAAATCAGAGCAATTAGCATTTCTATCACCTCAGACATTTACCATTTCTTTGTATTGGAACATTCAAAATCCTCTCTCCTACTTATTTTGAAATACACAGTAAGTTATTAACTTAATTGCCTGGCTGTGCTGTAGAACACTAGATCTTATTGCTTCCATTGAGCTATATTTTGGTACCTGTTCTCCATCCTCTCTCTGTGCTCCTCGCCCTATCCTTTCCAGCCTCTAGCAATCTCTGTTCTACTTTCTACATCTTTTTCAGCTTCCACATAAGACTGAGATCATGTGGTATCTGTCCTTCTGTGTCTGGCTTATTTTACTTAATGTCCTCCAAGCTCATCCATGTTGCTGTGAGTGCCAGGATTTCACCCTTTTATGTCTGAATAATATTCTGATGTGTATGTATATCATATTTTCTTTATCCATTCATCCATTGATTGACACCTCAATTGATTCATATTTTGGCCATTGTAAATAGTGCTATAATGAACATGGAAATGCAAATCATCTGTTCCAAATATTGACTTCAATTATTTTAAATACTCATAGACAATTCCACTTTCAATTTTTTGAGGAATCCTATATTGTTCTCCATAGCTGCAACACTGTTTTATATTCCTATGAACGTGTATACAAGGGTTCTAATTTCTCTACATCTTCATCAACACTTATCTTTTTTTGTTGTTGTTATTTTAGTCATAGGCATCCTAACAGGTGTGCAATGATATCTCATTGAGGTTTAAATTTTCATTCCCCTGATTGAACATCTTTTCATATATTTCTTGGACATTTGTATATCTTTTATAGAGAAATGTCTACTTAGATCTTGTGCTCTTTTTCAATGAAGTTGATTTTGCTATTGAATCCCCTGTAAACATTGGATACAGAGTTTGCAAATATTTTTTCCCACTCCATAGATGATAGATTGTCTTCTCATTTAGTTGTTTTTGTTTTGTGTGTGTGTGTGTGTGTGTGTGTGTGTGAAGTACTCAAGATTAGATGCAATCTCTGGAAAAACAGAACCTAAGACAGGAAAAAAACCTACTAAGAAATGTATGTAAATCCAAACAGTTACTAGATTTTGTGGATTCTTGACAGAAGAAATATACTAGCAAAAAACCAACACAACTATACCACTCCTCAGTATTTACCCTAAAGAATTAAAGTCATCATACTATAGAGATACATGAATATCCATGTTTATAGCAGCACCATTCACAATAGCCAAACTATGCAACCAGCCTAGGTGCCCATCAATGAATGAATGGATAAAGAAAATGTGGGAGCCTGGCATGGTGGTGCACACCTATAATCCTAGTAGCTCTGAAGGCAGGAGGATTGAGAGTTCAAAGATAGTCTAAGCAACTTAGTGAGGTGCTAAGCAACTCAATAAGACCTTGTCTCTAAATAAAATACAAAAAGGGGGGACTGGGGATGTGGCTCAGTGGTTAGGAGCCCTTGAGTGCCAAAAAGAATCCCCCATACCAAAAAGAAAAGAAAATGTGGTATATACAAAAGTAGTTTTATTCAGTCATAAAGAAAAATGAAATTATGTTATTTGCAAGAAAATGGATGGAACTCAGGACCATTATGTTAAACAAAATAAGCCAAACTCAGAAGGTTAAGGATCATATGTTTTCTTCTCATATGTGGATGCTAGAGAGGAAAAAGGAAAAGAAAGTAGGGATGGCAGGGATCTCATGAAAATGAAAGGGAGATCAGTAGAGGAAAGGGACTCAGGGATGGAAGGTGGGAAGGAAGTGGGGGAGGGCTGGGGAGTGATGCTGGCCAAGTAATATTGTTATATTGTGTGCACGTACAAATATTTAACAACAAATCCCATCAATAGATGTAACGTACCAATGACAAACGTGGAAAGAGAAAAGATAAATAGGAACTTGCTGACTCCCAAAGAGTCACTTGGAATCTATAGCTCACCCATGTGCCACCCTTAATGCAGACCTAAGCAACCCAAAACATCCTCTGATGACGACAACCTTGAGTGTTCAGCAATTATATTTTAAAGCAACTTTGTATCAAAAGTTCAATGTGGAAGTCCTATCAGAATTTGGCATGTAAATTTGGTAACCATGTGTGATATGTTATTCACTCTGGACTCCAAAATCATTGCTAAATACCTTATACAGATAAGGATAATTAGGATTTTTATTGTCTACTATAATAAAAGACTTTATTGATTTTCCACCACAGACTTTACTTCTCACTTTTTAAATGTTTTGAATAACTTAACAGACACCTCATGAAAGAACTACAAAGAAAATAAAGAAATAATATTATGCCTGAATTAAGAATCAAACCTAGAAAAAGTAATTATTCCAGAAAATTTGCCTATTAAATTTGGCTGATGATAAATATTTTTTAAAAACACATAATAAAAGACAAAAAGATCTTACCTCATGTAAAAATGTGTAAGAACAGAAGTTACCAAATGCCTATTTTGTTCCTAACACTGTACATTAGCGATGCTTTATTAATTTATGGTTTTACTAAGACCTAAATTCTAGACAATGTAATCAGACACATGGAAAGGAGTTACTAGACCCATAAGTCAAAAATTAATGGTTACTGAAATTTTTTTTGAAAGGCCTGTTGAAATGACCTTGAGGCTACGAGTACTTTTTTCTGATTTCATTTCTTGTATTTGGGGTATAGATTGATTTTTGGAAATAGCCAGAAAACACTCAAAGCCAAGTCTTTTAAAGTCTATGATCAAATAGTTAAGACACGCTTTTGGTTTTTGTTTGTTTGTTCAAGGCTGAACTTTCGTGCAGTTCATAAACAATTTTAAAAGGCAATTTTGGGGTTTTTTTGTTTGTTTTTTTTCAGACAAGGTCTGGCTATGTTGTCCATGCTGGCCTCAAATTCTTGATCCTCCTGCCTGGAGCTCCCTAGTAGCTGGGATTACAAGCACACCCACTGTACCCACCCTAAAAAGCAATTTCCAAGTAGATATTCCTCAAATATTCTGAGCAGTGACGGTTTCACTGGTAAACATGTATTATTCAATCAAGAGAGGAGATGCCCAATGTGGACACGTGAAGTCTGGCGTGTGTGCTATTTAGTATGTGTGGTCAGGCGCACCTTCGTCATACTTATGTTGAGATAATTATGTCACCTCAGTGAGGTCCCCACGACTTTTGTGCTTGTTACTTTCTTCCTTCCTCTCCTCAATTCCTTCCATTTTTCTTTCTTGCTCTTCTCCTGTCTTCCTCCATGACTAGCTCCCATGGTCTGTACCCTTATGTTACCTTCCTAAGCCCTAAATTTGCCCACTCTGAGAAACCACCTCACCACCTTTGCTTACCTTGTCATTTAGGTGGCCGTAACACCCTATTTCCTTATTCTATTTTATTTTTCTTCATAGCAAAAAGCTATCTGTCCTGAACTGAACTTTATGTTTCTGTTTATTTCTTCCCCCAGGAAGAATAAACTTGATGAAAACAGGAAGTTAGTTTCTAGTCTGCTACTGTGTCCCCAGAACCCAGTCAAGTCTGGTACATATTGTGTGCTTAATAACTACTTGATGAATAACTGCTTGAAATTTGTATTAAGACGATACATAAGCAGTTTAATATTTAAAACACATTTTGAAAATGAAATGAAAGCACAAGTCACATCATTCCCCATTTTTTAAATTATTTTTATATATCTCAATCTTTAAATGTTTCCTTAACTAAAAAGATAGCCTAAGTAAACATTTCTCACATTTTATCTAATATAAAAAAGAACACAGCTGTGAGACCAAAGATTGTGTTAAAATAAAATTCTTTGTCTCTCCTTTTCCTCAGGAAAATAATTCTGAATTAAAGAAAACTACTGACAATCCACAGAAGACATGCCCATTTTGGCTTGGTAGTTCATTATTTTAAAATGTCATGCCATGGGACAGCACCCTTGAAGACAACACTGAAGTTAGTCTCTCCTCCTGTCATATCTTCAGAAGTGCAATTCGCCAATGAGGACAGCCCATATCTAACATTACAGAGGCCAAAGGTGAAACTTTTAAAATAATTATCGATCAATTTTAGTTTCCCTTGAATGCATTCTTCTATTCTGGTTTAAAAGTGAGTTAGAATAGTCCATGTTGGTAACTGTGCCAGGTATTTTCAAGTGTTTCAAAGAGTATGCTCTAAAGACTAAAAAACATCTGCCATATCAGTTGTTCTTCATCTTTTGGGGATTGGGGATATCTTCAGAATGGAACAAAGGCCATGCAGCTCTTAAAAAAAAAAAATCGCACATGTGCATGGGCCAAATTCTTTAACACAATTTTAGGATGTCTTGGATCACCCTTATCCCCAAAAGTTATGGGCATCTTGTCAAGAGTCTCTTATTAGCTGGGATATGGTGGCATACACCTATAATCCCAGCTGTTTGGAAGGCTGATGCAGGAGGATTGAGAGTTCAAAGCCAGCTTCAGCAAAAGTGAGGCACTAAGCAACTCAGTGAGACCCTGTCTCTACGAAAAATACAAACTAGGGCTGGGGATGTGGCTCAGTGGTTGACTGCCTCCAAGTTCAATCCCTGGTACTCCCCCCAAAAAAGTCTCTTATTAATAAAGCAGTAATTATATTTAAGCCTTTGGGGTCCAGTAGACATTTTATAAATTTTTTTCTTTAAAAGGCAGGAAATTAAATTGTTCATGATCTGATACATACAAATGCACCATTTCAATTCTCTTGAATTAGATTAAGAATTCCAGAAAAAGGTCTGAGGCAAAAGCTCAGTGGCAGAGTGCTTGCCTAGTATGTGCAAGGCACTGAGTTCAATCCTTAACACCACATTTTTAAAAAAATTAACTACAAAAACAAAAAATTCTACACACTAGTGACTTAAAAATAAAAACTAAATTAAAAAAAAAAAATTTAAAAATCCAGAAAAAGTTTGAGAACTAGAAGTGGCTCCACTAGGACACTGTGTTTGTGTGTGTTTTTTGTTGTTAAACCTAACTAGGAATCATCAACAGATGATTTCCCTAAGGACAAAGCACAATGTTTACCTGAATTGGAGTAAATGGAAGGTTCTCCCCTTCAATAACTGAGAAGAGCCAACCCTCCGGAGGTACAGCTGGAGAGCGGCAGCCTGGGCTATGAACTCAGGGCATTTCACACACCAGGGCCTTCGTATCAGAGCCAAGAGACGTGGGCTCTAAGATCCTGAAACAGCAGGAAGGCCAGCTGAGGTGGAGCGTCCCATGTTTGCCACTGTTTGTCTCACAGCAAGTTCTTCCACTGAGCAGGCTGTTCTTATGGAGACCACAGGTTTCACCCTGAGGAAGCAGCCTGACCGACAGCACTCTCCTGATGGACCTTGGAGAGGTGACCACCACCATGGAGGGTCTGGCCTTCTCCAGTATATTTTGTTTCTCTCTGGGTTTCTTCTGGGTAGAAGGAAAAGGGAAATGGCTCTAATAGCAGTGGCTGTACACTGACAGTAAGTCAGAGGACATATCCCCTGAGCAAGTGGAGGTGTGCCCTGGGTGAGTGCCCCAGCATGTGGTTCTGGAGGACCAAGTGTTCAAAGAAGGCATGAGCACTCCAACACCTGTGCGGGCCTCCTGCTTCTCCCTGTCCTCTGCCTTGGCCAGGTGCGGTGAGAAGGGCCTGGTTTGAGCAGAAATCAGGACATCTCCCCACCCACTGCAAACAAAGCCATGAGAAAGAGAGCCTTGTACACCCACTCAAGCCCTCTCCCTCTGCGGTTGAAGATGTGATGGGTAATGTAATGATTTCTTTATTAATTTTTTCATTTATAAATGACAGAAGAATGCGTTACAATTCTTATTACACATATAGAGAACAATTTTTCATATCTCTGGTTGTATACAAAGTATATTCACACCAATTTGTGTCTTCATACAAGTACTCTGGATAATAATGTCTATGACATTCCACCATCATTTCTAACCCCATGTTCCCTCTCTTCCTCTCCCACTCCTCTGCCCTATATAGAGTTTGTCTATTCCTCCATGCTGCCCCTCCCTACCCCACTATGTGTCAGCCTCCTTATATCAGAGAAAACATTCAGTATTTGGTTTTTTGGGATTGGCTAACTTCACTTAGCATTATCTTCTCTAACACCATCCATTTCCCTACAAATGCCATAATTTTATTCTCTTTTATTGCTGAGTAGTGTTCCATTGTGTACATATGCCACATTTTTTTAATCCATTCATCTACTTAAGAGCATCTAGGTTGGTTCCACAGTTTAGCTATTGTGAACTGTGCTGCTATAAACATTGATGTGGCTGTGTCCCTGTAATATGCTGTTTTTAAGTCCTTTGGGTACAGACCGAGGAGAAGGATATCTGGGTCAAATGGTGGTTCTATTCCCAATTTTCCAAGAAATCTCCCTACTGCTTTCCATATTGGCTGCACCAATTTGCAGTCCACCAGCAGTGTATGAGTGTACCTTTTTCCCCACATCCTCGCCAACACTTATTGTTGTTTGTCTTCATAATAGCTGCCAAACTGACTGGTGTAAAATGAAATCTTAGAGTAGTTTCTCTACTTGCTAGCGATGATGAACATTTTTTCATATATTTGTTAATTGATTGCATATACTCTTCTGAGAAGTATCTGTTCAGGTCCTTGGCCCATTTATTGATTGGGTTATTTGTTTTTTGGTGTTTAGCTTTTTGAGTTCTAATGACCATACTACCAAAAGCAGTATACAGATTTATTGCAATTCCAATCAAAATCCCAGTGATATTCCTCATAGAAATAGAAAGAGCAGTCATGAAATTCTTCTGGAAATATAAGAGACCCAGAATAGATAAAGCAATCCTTAGCAGGAAGAGTGAAGCAGGTGGCATCACTATACCAGTCCTTAAACTATACTACAGAGCAATAGTAACAAAATAGAATGGTATTGGCACCAAATCAGACTAGTAGACCAATGGTACAGAACAGAGGACACAGAGACTAACCCACAAAACTGCCATTATCTTATATTAGACAAAGATGCCAAAAACATGCATTAGAGAAAAGATAGTCTCTTCAACAAATGGTGCTGGGAAAACTGGAAATCCATATGCAACAAAATGAAATTAAACCTTATCTCTCAGCATGCACAAAACTCAAAATAGATCAAGGAGTTAGGAATAAAACCAGAGACCCTGCATCTAATAGAAGAAAAAGTAGGCCCTAATCTCCATCATGTGGGATTAGGCCCCAACTTCCTTAATAGGACTCCTTTGGTACAAGAATTAAAATCAAGAATCAATAAATGGGATGGACTCAAACTAAAAATTGTTTTCTCAGCAAAAGGAACAATCTGTGAGGTGAATAGAGAGCCTACATCTTGGGAGCAAATCTTTACCCTTCACACATCAGATAGAGCACTAGTCTCTAGGGTATATAAAGAATTCAGAAAGCTAAGCACCAAAAAAACAAATAACCCAATCAATAAATGATTCCTTAATGGTCAGTTTATACCTTAAAGATCAATCTACTCACTGAGAACAATACACTGTGAAAAGGATATATTGGATGTAAATTCAAAAGGAAATAACATTTTTATATTCCCCTCCAACTTATCTTGCATATGAAAATCCATGGAATTTGGATGACTACAAATTATGTTTTTAAGAAATATTTTTATTTTTCCTGTTTTCCTTTTCTCTGAAAGTTTTTAAGAAAAGATCTGTGCTTTATAAGAACTAGCATATGTGTCAGTAACAATACAAATCCTCAAGTGAGCCGACCACTCTTATTTTGTATGTGGTCATGCCTGTTTAATCACAGTATCCCACACAATGGCATTTTGAACTGGAACATTCCACTTCCTACTTGCTGAACTTTGGAGACAAAATTTAAAATGTGACATATTTCCTCCATCTAACTATCCTATCCAGTGAAATTCCCCCAAAAATAAATCCTAAAATGTCCATATAGTAACTGCCTGTATCCCAATCTCTCACTGACCTGAAAATCCTGAAGGACTCTGAATTCTATCTATGGCCCCTGGTCTGAGAACTGTAAAAATCAATGATGTAAAGGCAATTCAGTTTGTTTCTCCTCAAGAACAAAAGTCAGAAATATTTATGGAACAACTCTTTATTAAAACTTTGAAATTAAGACTTAGAATACATTTTTTGAGAAATTAACATTATATATGATGTGGCATTTATATGACTACTAGTAAATATAGCTTATCATATACAAATTCTAATGTAATCTGAATACTTGATTAAAAATTCATTTATTTGGTGTCTATTATGGCTTTAGCAGAGTATTGGTTTGGTGAAGTTTTCCAAAGTACAGCAAACACTCAACCTTCAAAGAAATGTATTGGCAGAGTTCCCAGGAACAATGATGCCAACAGTGTGAAGCCAACACAAGAGATGGAAGGGATGGTGACCACATCTGACTGGGAATCACAGAGCTGAAGCCCAAAACCAGACTTTTCATGGCCCTGGTACATGAGCAGTAGATTAACTGAGGGTCCTGCTGGATGTCAGGCCCATTCAAAATCAAATGCTCTTTCACACTTTTCTTATTCTCACCCATCTGCCATTCAGAACCTTCTCTCCATCATCTACCTGCAAACCGCCCTCCCTAGTGAAACAATTAGACAAGTAAAGAGTTTTCTTTTTGGTCGTTGTTGCTCTAGACTCTTTATTAGCCAGAAAGTTCCATGGTTCCATGGCTAGATGCACTTAATCAAATCAGAAAAAAAAATACAACTTATTATTTTATTTTCTCCACTTAAATAAGAAAAAGAAAAATTCACTCTCAGTCTGAAACACAAAGGAGAGCTGTTTCTGACTGTTCTACATCAGCTCAGAAGTGCTATTTTGTTTTGTTTTCATATACTTTTTAATTGTTCTAATTAGTTATACATGACAATGGAATGCGTTTTGACACATCATACATACATGGATATAACTTCTCATTTGTCTGGTTGTACATGATGTAGAGTTACACAGGTCATGTAATCACATATGCACAGAGGGTAATAATGTCCCATTAATTCTACTATCATTCCTAACCCCAGTCCTCCTCCCCTCCCTTCACTCCCCTCTGTCTAGTCCATAACACCTCTATTCCCCCCACCCCCTTATTGTGAATTAGCATCTGTATATCAGAGAAAACATTTGGCCTTTGGTTCTTTGGGATTAGCTTATTTCGCTTAGCATAATATTCTCCAGTTCCACCCATTTACCAGCAAATGCCATCATTTCATTCTTCAGAAGTGCTATCTGCACCACAATTTTTACCAATTGCAACTGTTTCAAAAGATTCCTCTTATTTTTATTTTATCTTACTCAATATGCAAGATGGTTCATTGTTCCTTATTATATGACTCTACAGCTTGTAGTCAAATTCCCACTCCACAGGAAATAATTATTAATATTTTTATATACTTACTTTATTCCTGACTCTTTCCTATATGGAGACATCTTTTAAAAGTTTCTAAAGGTGTTTTATTTTAAATACCAGAAATATAATATACTTCTATTATTAGAGTTTGTCACATTGATACATATTTTTTTTTACCTAATGAATATTTATTAAGCACCTTCACATTCTAAACACTGAGAATCACAGCAAGACAAATCACTGACCTCATGGAGATTATGTCCTAACCAAGCTAGACAGAGTGAAAAACAAACAAGTACACTGATATTAATTAGTAAGAATCGTTTAGAAACCAGCAGGTGTTCAAGGTAAATAATAATAATAATAATAGGCACATGAGAGAAAACGGGAAGGTGATGGGCATGTGGTCAGTGCAGGTAGGTGGCCAGGGAACGTGTTTGAAGACAGACTTGAACAGCAAGAAGGAGTCACTCTGCAAGACGTGGGGGAAGGCACCTTGAGAAACAGTGTCAGCAAGGATAAAGGCTGAGGAACTACCAACTGCAGAGCAGCCCAGCAGAGGAACTGGGAAGTGCAGACGCTAGAGAGGACAGGGTGGGAAACCATGGAGTGACCTGGGAGAGTCCCAAGGCCTTGTCTCTGCAGGACCCCTGGACTCCTCCCCGCTTCCAGGCAGTTTTCCTTTGTTGAATTTTCTGACCCTGAGCTCGGTTCTGGGTCCTCTAAGCTCTCCTACTCTTTCTTCTGGCATCCTGGACGCTACTCTGCAAACTGAGGTTAGTGACATTCCCTAGGTTCAGCGTTTTAATTTTCAATATTACTCAAATTAACAGGCATCATTATTTATTCACTGGTTTATTCAACTATGAGTTCAAATATATAATGTTATGCTATAAAATAATAATTTAATGACCTTTGTGAAAAAATACATGCACAAAACACTTTAAATGTTTGGGTTTTTTTTTTTTTTGGATCCACAGTCAGTTAATTTTGTAAACTGTCTTCATGCTTATTCAGAGGACTAAGCCCTCCAAACCATGGTAGGACATTAAAGTAATACATTATACACATTATTCATTCTTCCTGGTTGTACCTTTTTTTCTTCAGTGTCCATCTACCCTATATGAAGACCAAACTCTTTCCTCAAGACATTACTCGCAGCCTGATAAGGCTTAGAATCTGTCTCTAATCTAATCTGTCTCTAATCTGGGGATTATGTTATTCTTGGTTCTCAGACTTTTGATCAAGGATTTAAACATGTTGTCCTTACAAAGAAATCTGGTAAATAATACTTTGTCTATCATGAGCCACAAAAGGGTCATGTTACTAGTTTCTGTGAAATGGTAAAGTAAAACCTTAAGCTATACTTTTAAAACATTAATTCCTGTCCCGGCACATCTGCCCACAGTTGACCTTCCTAACCTGTCCTGTAGTGAAGGTTAAGACCCCTACACTGATTCAACCTGTATCATGTGCTTCATAGTGTCATGGATGACTCCCATGACAATCAAGAACCTTCTAAAGATAGTTACATAAGGCATAGAAAACTCTCAGATCCCTGTGTTAGAATGAACAAGAGCTATTTTCCCATGGATGCTGGAAAGCAGATGCTGAGAAACCAAAATCTACTCAAAAGACTCCACAGTTAGAAGTGTTTTAAAGTAATTGGATCAAGGTGCTCCATTTTTGTTTTGTTTTCTTAGGAAGAAAATGTAACATTTTAGAAGGAAGATTAGAAATCCATAAAAACAGCCTGATCCAGAGTAATTAGAACCAGTAACTGGTCAAATAATCAAAAAGGAATTTAAATAAGTAATCATAAAAATGTTTTATTTTAACTTAACATGTACCTTTATTTGCTGATATTTTAACTCAAGTATAGGCCTTTTCCTGGCCTGGGTCCACTGGTTGGAGATCCGCTTCATCATTACACTTATTTTCTTTTTAAAACAAAACTAGAGCCTAAAGCATACACGAAGTTATGTAGCTACATATTCCTCCTGGCCTTTTACACCATTCTTGCCCACAGCTAACTTGAAGGTAATTTTAGCAACTTCCTTTAATCGTATCTTTCTTTAATTACATATTTCTTTAATTTTCCCGGGGTGGAGGGGGAACATCTTGCTTTGGACACTTACATTAGGTTAAGTTGACACAATCTTAATTAAATAAGATTATTTCTACTATAGCTAACATAAACAGGTTTGAAAACAAACAAACAAAAACCTGATTCTAGCACACATACAACTCAACTTTTAAGGATGTAAAATTACTTCTGGACTATCTCTGAACTATTTATCTGTGAATCAAATAGAAAAGAACACTGTCAGCAACTAAGAATGCTGCCTGTCACCAAATACCTGGAATGTATCTCCTAAGTCAAGAACAAAATAGCAATAGCCAATAATTAATGCACTTATTTTAAAAATACATTTTGAGCACCTATGGTTTGATAACATTGTGCAGATCTGGAATTACAAAAGTGAACAAATAGTCTCCTTCCCTTAATTAATCCATAAATGACATGAGAGAGGGACAAATGGTTACACAGCAGTACACAGAAGCACTGAATAAAAGCCCATGAAAAGTAGGATTCAAGCAGCATGCTTGACAACCAGGAGCACTTCAGAGAACAGTGAATTTCTAGCATTCTCTGCAATACTAAAATACTATATAGGACACACGGAAATTTCAAAGGCTTTCATCTTAATGGAGATTGAGCATTGTGACCTAGAAACTGAAGAAAACAAGACAGTTCTCAGAGACTAGAAGTAAATGTGATGAGAAGTCAATGAAGGCACAGACTAAAAAGAGAGCATTTCTGGCAATTTATAAAGTAGCCAACCAAAGTAAATAATTTAAGACTTTTGTAAAAGAAAAATCAGATGAGTTGTGTGCCATTAAGAGTGTTTTGTTTCCTAGGGAGGAAGAGCATAAGAAGAAGACTACCACTAAATAGGGAAGAGAGGTCGGAGGGAAAAAGAGGGAGACAGGGAGTTGCACGGAAGATGGAAGGAGAACCTCATCGTTATACAGAATACATGTATGATGTTGTGATGAGAAAAAGGGAAAAAAAGTATGTCACATTAGATTGGATAGAGAGAAAGGATGGGAGAGGAGCGGGGGAGGAGGGGGGATAGGAAGGGCAGCAGAATAGAATATACATTATGATTGATGTATGTACATTCCATGTATGTACTGTATGTCAAAATACATTCTGCTGTCATGTATGACTAAAAAATATATAAATAAATCATATGGTAAAAAAAAGAGTGTTTTGTTTCCATAAATCCATTAGTACATTTAAAAAAAAACAATTATGGGGGCTGGGGATGTGGCTCAAGCGGTAGCGCGCTCGCCTGGCATGCGTGCGGCCCGGGTTCGATCCTCAGCACCACATACCAACAAAGATGTTGTGTCCGCCGAGAACTAAGAAATAAATATTAAAAAAAAAAAAAAACCAATTATACTATCTACTTTTTTAACTACAGATAAGTGAGTACTAACAGGATTCACTTTCATTTTTTAACCTTTTCATTCCTTGGTGCCTAGAATAAGGCCTAATACAAGCTTGGTGTACAAAAAAAAAGTTCAAGAAATGGGTGAATAAATAAATAAATGGACATTGGGGTAGAATAATATATTGAAAGGTCATATGCATTGTCCATATTTCTAATCTTGGTCTGTGTCTTAAAGTAAATATAGTTCACTAACCCAAGAAGAGTTGTGCATGTGAGTAAGAAGTCTAAAGGTACATATATCATATCATAGTGTTTTTTGGAAAGACAGAATATTTAGTGTGGTTACTATGATGAGCATACATGAATTGGTTTGGTTATCAGGTGATAAAATTAAAGATCTGCTAAGGTAACATGTGCAGAGCCTTATGAATCAGGCTACCAGACTTGTAGTTCACTGGGAATCAGTGTGCATTCTCAATAGAAAAGACAAAATTAGATTTCATCTCGGAGAAAATAATTCTCACAATAGTTTAGGGAATTAATGTGAATGGAAAAAGACTGGGATAGATCTGAGTTATATGCATTTATGGAAATATCAACATGTACAATCAATGCATGTTAATAAGAAATACAAAATTTTTTGAAAATTCGAGTTACAGTTGGTTGAATAATTAACCACAAAAGAGCTAAGAGAATTTTGATAAATTAATTTTGTGCAAATCTGGTTCCATTTTGTTAAAGATGGAAGAAAGAAATGAACAAGAAATTATGCACAGATTCCTTACTTTAGAGAATGGATACATAAGTCTGAGATGAGAAAATCAAAAATGAAATACTGAGCAATTTTTAAACTGAAGAGCTTAGCTGTTCACAGCTTGTCCATACAGAGGTAGCTGTTTCATTGACCACATTGACTGAATATACAACTATGCTATTCTCATATTGCCTGAGACCGAAAAAATAATAGGTCTTTTGCTTCAATGGTTTCATTGTCTGATGAGAGATAAGTATGAAAATAATGACAATCAATCATAAATAAGTACAAGGTACATTTGGGGGTCTCAGGAAGTAGAGCCTTTAAGTGTGCTAAGAAGTCTTAAATATCTGATGAAAGGGTATGGAAGCTAAGACTTGAAAGATCACTACATGTTTCCTGGCTGGAAAAGTGGATAAGAGGCCTGTTGGAAGAAGGCTGAAGCAGGAGACGTTCTGCTCAGCTGGAGATAGAACAGAGCACAGAAAGAAGTCGGGAAGTCAGAAGATCTTGAACTCAGTGCTTCTTGCAACTCAAGGAACTTTATATTAGATGATAGAGAGCAATTGAAGAAATTTAAATATAAAAATGATATGAATCAGGTTTGCACATTGAAAGTAATACTTTGCTGATAAATCAAAGGTTTGATTGCAATAGCAAAATAAAAACACAAATAATCCAATTAGAATAAGCTAAAGATCTAAATAGACATTTCTCAAGAGAAAACTATAAGTAACCATAGATATATGAAAAAATGATCAACATCACTAACCGTCAGGAAAACAAAAATCAAACCACTATGAACTAACACCTCACCCAGTTAGAATGTCTATTATCAAAAAAAGACAAAAGAAAACAAATGCTGATCAGAATATATAGAAAGGAAAACTCTTAAACACTGTTAGTAGGAATAGAAATTAGTAGAGTCATTATGGAAAACAGTAAGGGGGTTTCTCAGATCTTAGAATCCAGTAATCCCATTAGTGGGTAGAGGACCCTAGGAAATGGAATTGGTGAGTTGAAGAGCACTCCCTTGTTTACTGCAGCACCCTTCATAACAACCAGGATATGGAATCAACCTAAATGTCCATCAAAAAGTGAAATATAAAGAAATTATGGTATGTATATTCATAGAACAATATCCAGCCGCAAAGACCCATGAAAGGGCTGGGGCTATAGCTCAGCAGTAGAGTGCTTGCCTAGCACAGGTGAAGCACTGGGTTTGATCCTCAGCACCACATATTAATTAATTAATTAATTAAAGGTATGTTAAAAACACATGAAATCCTGCAGTTTGGGACAGACCTGGTGATATTTATGTTAAGTCACAAAGTCAGCCACAGAAAAACAAACACCACATGACTGCATGACCTCACTCATATATGGAATCCAATCTCCCCAAGTTGAGATTAGAATGTGGCTACTGGCAACTGGGAGAGCAGTGGGGAGGAAAGATGGAGAAAAGACACAGGTCACCCTTACACAGAGGAATAAGTACTGCCGTTCTAGGGCCCAGAGGGTGAATGTGGTTAACAGTGATGCCTCACGTGTGTCTCAAAATAGTTACAAGAGAGGATTCAGAATGTATTGACCATAAAGTAATGATGATATGCTAATTGCCCTGAATTGATCATTAACCAATAATACATGAATCAAAACATCATGTTGTAGTTCATAAATATGTATAAATCAAAAAGTAAAATTAATTAACTAAAAAGATTTGATTTCTAGCAAGTCAGTTTTGAAGTGTTGCTATGTAACCCACCCACCCACCCCCTACCACACACACACAATGAGGACTGAAGGAATTCAGGGATAACCATCCCACTCCAGTGATGTTTGGATAAAGGGAGGTAAGGGACTTAGTTTAATTTTTACTTTTAGGGATAGGCAGTGGGGTGGACTCCATCAAAAAAGGGCAGATCTTTAGAATAAAGGACTAAATGGACTTCTCTTGTCAAAGCCAAGACATGAATACAAACTGTACTGTAAACACAGCATTTTCTGAAGGATGCTGAATCAACAGTGTTCTATTTCATGATGAATACAAATGTAAAATCTAATTTAAGCAGCAAAGTAAAACATTATTTTATATTTGACAAGTCTATTTGGAATATCTTTCCTGAAAACAAAATACCAGCTGTGGGCTGGCACTTAACAGACTTACCCATCTGTTTTCTTCCAGTTCTGTTTGCTACTTTCTCTCTGTGAAATTCTTTGCCCATTTGCAGTTTTTTGTGAACTCTTTGAATACCATGATGCTCTACATCAACTTGCTTCTATATTGCAAATGTTCCATAGTCTTGGCCAAAAAGCTGTTTAGATCATCTCTACTTACCAAAGATATTCAGGCAGCAAATTTCTTTTTTTATTAATTAATTAATTTTACAGTGGAATGCATTTTGACATATTGTACACAAATGCAGCACAACTTCTCATCCCTCTGGCTGTACATGGTCCAGAGTCACTCCACTAATGTATTCATACATGTATATATGGTAATAATGTCTGTCTCATTCTACCATCTTTCCCATTCCCACAGCTCTACCCCTCCTCCCACACTCCCCTCTACACAAACCAAAGTTATCAGATTTCCTTAGTGGTGGAATGACGAATTACTGGCAGCACCATTCAGAGTACATATAAGTTTAAGCACTGATTTTGAAGGAGAACACTGTGCTATAATTTCATATGGATTCTAGTTATGGGGGTCTGATTTTTCAACAATCCACAGAACAAAACAACTAGGAAATGCTAGATTTTAAAATTATTTTCATGACCATTTTTAAGTTATCTTAAAAATGAGGACCAAGATAATTTTCCTCAAAATACTTCATAATTCTCATTCACATTTCATTATCCTTTATGTATTTTCATTCTTTTAATAACTAGAACATATAAGATACATGATGGATATTATTTGAAATAAAGTAGGAAACAAAAATAAAGACATATTTTGTGCATAGGTACCTGAATTTCTAACTGTAATATTTGCAAAATGAACACTCATTCTGCCTAAAATTCCAGGCTTTACCCTTAAAGAGATGAAGAAGTACCTACCTTAATCAGTAAAATGATAATAAAAATAATATTTACCTTATGGGATTGCTGGGAGAACTAAAAAAGATCATGTATGAATGAATTTGAAAATCATGAAAATTATAAACTTTTAGGTATTAAATTTCTTGAAATGAAGTAATTTCATCATCATTCAATACCAAACATACTAGCTTGAACACACAAAGAAGGAATGCCCACAAGAGTGGGGTGCAGCAGAGTGTGTACAAAGGTTTGGGGGCATTATATACATACATAACACATGATGTGGATGACAACAAGGAAATTCTCTCTCCTCCTGTCAAAGAGTAGGGCCTGCTTTACAGACAGTGGAACTGAGTGATCATTTGTTTCCAACCCACATAACTACATGATTGGTCGGATGTGGGGAGGGGGTGGAGATTTGCTGGAGACACTTACTGTGAAATTAGTTCACATGATCATGGAGGCCAAAAAGGACCATATTATGATGTTTGAAAGCTAGAGAACCAGCAGCACTGGTGGTGTAATTTAGTCTGAAGTCTAAGAAAGTGGGTAGCAGGGTTGCCTCTGGTCTAAGTCCCAGAGTTCAAAGACCAAGGAGCTCCAAAGTCCCAGGCAGGAAAAGATAGGTGTCCCAGCTTAAGCAGAGAGGTCCTGCCTTCCCTTCACCTTCCTGTTGTACTTAGGCCCTCAAAGGATGGAATGATACCTACGTGTATTGGTGTCAGTAGATCTTCTTTACTCAGGATACTGATTCAAATGATAATGTACTCTGGAAACATTCAGCAATAATATTTTACCAGCTCCCAGGGCACCTCTTAGGCTAGGCAAGCTGATGGATCAAGTTGCCATCACATGTGCCCACGACCTGCCCCTTCCCTCTACCAGCTGGTTTCTTCACCATCTCTTCTAAATGTATGCCTAGTGAGTTCTGCAGGGTTCTAGTCAAGAGAGACACATTTTAGAACATGTTGAAGACTCTGAGAGCTCCCAGTGGAAGAACTGTTCCTCTCTATGCCAGCACAGTTCAAGCTTATTTAACCTCGGAGCCCTTTTTCTGAGCAAGACTACTAACATCCTGCAAAACTAGTGAAAAAACTAAGGTTTGAAAATGTTCTCTTATTTTCTGGTTTCTTCTTACTAGGACTTCACTTTATTCATTGTGTGAAAGCAAACACTCAATAAATATTTGTCAAATACTGCTTTTAGCATCACAGATATAAAGTCAGTCTACTGAAGTTCCCCTTCACCTGGATATTTTAAGTCTCTCTGTAATATAACATGTTACTCATTTATGTACATGCCCCATGTCCAGAAATCTCTTCAAGTATTTATGTAAGCATATTCAACTGTAAAGAATCTTTAGGATCACCCAAAACAAAGCAAATAATAGGTGAACTTCAAAATTATAATACTTCATTCCAAGTTTTCTAAGGAATCTCCACACTGTTTTCCAGATTGGAAATTATTGTGTACCAATTTGCAGTCCCACCAGCAATGTGTGTGTGTGTGTGTGTGTGTGTGTGCGCCTTTTCCCCCACATCCTCACCAGTACTTATTGTTTTTTGTGTTCTTGATAACTGCCATTCTGACTGGAATGAGATGAAATCTTAAGAGTAGTTTTGATTTGTATTTCTCTAACTACTAGAGATGTTGAACATATTTTCATATGTTTGTTGTCTGACCACCATTTGACCCAGCTATCCCACCCCTCAGTCTATACCCAAAGGACTTAAAATCAGCACACAATAGTAATGCAGCCACATCAATGTTTACAGCAGCTCAATTCACAATAGGGTAAATTGTGGAAGCAACCTAGATGCCCTTCAATAGATGAATGGATAAAGAAACTGTGGTATGCATACACAATGAAATATTACTCAGCATTAAAAGAAAATAAAATTGTGGAATTTGCAGGTAAATGGATGGAGTTGGAAAATATTATGTTAAGCAAAGTAAGCCAATCCCAAAAAACCAAAGGCCAAATGTTCTCTCTGATAAGTGGATTCTGGTCCATAATGGCCAGGGGAGGGTGCAGGGGGACATGGGGAGAATGGAGGAAATGTGATTGGGCAAAGGGGAGGGAGAGGAGGGAAGAGGGCATGGGGACGGGAAAGATGGTGGAATGAGATGGACGTCATTACCCTAGGTACATGTATGACTGCACATATGGTGCAATGATACATCGTATACAACCAGAGAAATGAAAAGTCATGCTACAATTGTGTGCAATGATCAAAATGCATTCTTCTCTCATATATACCGAATTAGAATAAATATATAAATTTTTGTGAAAATCAAAAATACATACAAAAAATATGATACTTCAGTTTAATTAATACTTGTTCAAGGAACAGTTAGTATATTAAAAGGGAGTGAGATAAAAGAACATGTTTTTAAAATATTTACTAGACTAAAAATTTTTCATCCATCTCTTCAGTATAACTAAATTATAAGCCTCAATCCAATCAAAAGGAAAGAAGAGCAAAGACCAGGTTCCTACATCCACATTAGCCCAAAGACAGGAAGAAACAAGGAAAGGTCAAGTTTGGGCCTTGAGCATTGGAACAGAAAATCATTAGACAAGCCAAGAATCAGGAAAATATTTCAAGTTCTGGCAAGAGATCCTAAACGTGTTTTTTATTTCTCCTCAAACTAACACTGATCCCCACTTCCTGAGTATTTGATTCTAGTGAAGTGCTTTCAAATATCCTCATGTTACCACTATGGATTCTGAACACGACTGTTCTCAAATGCTTCTCTCCAACTGCAGCAGAGTCATGGTGAGTTCACCTGGGCAGGTCTCTGTGGCTTGCAGTATGCTTGATTTCTTCAATTTCATGGTCAGTATCTCCAAACCCAGGACTAACCCAGCCTGTTTTCATTTTCAATTTGAAAGTTTTGTTTTGTTTTTTTTTTTTTCCTTTTTTTTTCTTTTTTTTTTATTGGTTGTTCACAACATTACAAAGCTCATGACATATCATATTTCATACATTAGATTGAAGTGGGTTATGAACTCCCAATTTTACCCCAAATGCAGATTGCAGAATCACGTCGGTTACACATCCACAATTTTACATAATGCCCAATTAGTAATTGTTGTATTCTGCTACCTTTCCTATCCCCTACTATCCCCCCTCCCCTTCCCTCCCATCTTCTCTCTCTACCCCATCTATTGTAATTCATTTCTCTCCTTGTTAATTTTCCCATTCCCCTCACAACCTCTTATATGTAATATTGTATAGCAATGAGGGTCTCCCTTCATTTCCATGCAATTTCCCTTTTCTCCCCCTTTCCCTCCCATCTCATGTCTCTGTTTAATGTTAATCTTTTCTTCCTGCTCTTCCTCCCTGCTCTGTTCATAGTTGCTCTCATTATATCAAAGAAGACATTTGGTATTTGTTTTTTAGGGATTGACTAGCTTCACTAAGCATAATCTGCTCTAGTGCCATCCATTTCCCTGCAAATTCTATGATTTTGTCATTTTTTATTGCTGCATAGTACTCCATTGTGTATAGATGCCACATTTTTTTTATCCATTCATCTATTGAACGGCATCTGGGTTGGTTCCACAGTCTAGCTATTGTGAATTGTGCTGCTATGAACATCGATGTGGCAGCATCCCTGTAGCATGCTCTTTTAAGGTCTTCAGGGAATAGTCCGAGAAGGGCAATAGCAGGGTCAAATAGTGGTTCCATTCCCAGCTTTCCCAGGAATCTCCAAACTGCTTTCCAAATTGGCCGCACCAATTTGCAGTCCAACCAGCAATGTACAAGAGTACCCTTTTCTCCACATCCTCGCCAGCACTTGTTGTTGTTTGACTTCATAGTGGCTGCCAATCTTACTGGAGTGAGATGGTATCTTAGGGTGGTTTTGATTTGCATTTCTCTGACTGCTAGAGATGGTGAGCATTTTTTCATGTACTTGTTGATTGATTGTATATCCTCCTCTGAGAAGTGTCTGTTCAGGTGCTTGGCCCATTTGTTGATTGGGTTATTTGCTATCTTATTGTCTAATTTTTTGAGTTCTTTGTATACTCTGGATATTAGGGCTCTATCTGAAGTGTGAGGAGTAAAAATTTGTTCCCAGGATGTAGGCTCCCTATTTACCTCTCTTATTGTTTCTCTTGCTGAGAAAAAACTTTTTAGTTTAAGTAAGTCCCATTTGTTGATTCTTGTTATTAACTCTTGTGCTATGGGTGTCCTATTAAGGAATTTGGAGCCCGACCCCACAATATGTAAATCATAGCCAACTTTTTCTTCTATCAGGCAAAGAGTCTCTGATTTGATATCAAGCTCCTTGATCCATTTTGAGTTAACTTTTGTGCATGGCGAGAGAAAGGGATTCAGTTTCATTTTGTTGCATATGGATTTCCAGTTTTCCCAACACCATTTGTTGAAGATGCTATCCTTCCTCCATTGCATGCTTTTAGCCCCTTTATCAAATATAAGATAGTTGTAACTTTGTGGATTAGTCTCTGTGTCCTCTATTCTATACCATTGGTCCACCCGCCTGTTTTGGTACCAGTACCATGCTGTTTTGGTCACTATTGCTCTGTAATATAGTTTGAAATCTGGTATCGCTATACCGCCTGATTCACACTTCCTGCTTAGAATTGCTTTTGCTATTCTGGGTCTTTTATTTTTCCATATGAATTTCATGATTGCTTTATCTATTTCTTCAAGAAATGCCTTTGGGATTTTGATTGGCATTGCATTAAACCTATAGAGAACTTTTGGTAATATCGCCATTTTGATAATGTTAGTTCGGCCTATCCATGAACAGGGTATATTTTTCCATCTTCTAAGGTCTTCTTCTACTTCTCTCTTTAGGGTTCTGTAGTTTTCATTGTATAAATCTTTCACCTCTTTTGTTAGGTTGATTCCCAAGTATTTTATTTTTTTTGAGGATATTGTGAATGGAGTGTTTTTCCTCATTTCCGTTTCAGAAGTTTTGTCGCTGATATACAGAAATGCCTTTGATTTGTGCGTGTTGATTTTATATCCTGCCACTTTGCTGAATTCATTTATTAGTTCTAGTAGTTTCTTTGTAGATCCTTTTGGGTCTTCTAGGTATAGAATCATGTCATCTGCAAATAGTGATAATTTAAGTTCTTCTTTTCCTATTGTTATGCCTTTAATTTCCTTAGTCTGTCTAATTGCTCTGGCCAGTGTTTCGAGAACTATATTGAATAGAAGTGGTGATAGAGGGCATCCCTGTCTTGTTCCAGATTTTAGAGGGAATGCCTTTAACTTTTGTCCATTCAGAATGATGCTAGCCTGAGGCTTAGCATAGATAGCTTTTACAATGTCAAGGTAAGTTCCTGTTATCCCTAGTTTTTCTAATGTTTTGAACATAAAGGGGTGCTGTACTTTGTCGAATGCTTTCTCTGCGTCTATCGAGACGATCATATGGTTCTTATCTTTAAGTCTATTGATGTGGTGAATAATATTTATTGATTTACGTATATTGAACCATCCTTGCATCCCAGGGATGAATCCTACTTGATCATGGTGCACAATTTTTTTGATGTGTTTTTGTATTCGATTTGCCAGAATTTTATTGAGGATTTTTGCATCTAGGTTCATTAGAGATATTGGTCTGTAGTTTTCTTTCTTTGAGGTGTCTTTGTCTGGTTTCGGAATTAGGGTGATGTTGGCCTCATAGAATGAATTTGGAAGAGCTCCCTCTTTTTCTATTTCCTGAAATAACTTGAAAAGTATTGGTATTAATTCTTCTTTAAAGGTTTTGTAAAACTCCGCTGTATACCCATCTGGTCCTGGGCTTTTCTTGGTTGGTAGTCTTTTGATGGCTTCTTCAATTTCATCCATTGATATTGGTCTGTTCAAATTGTGTGTATCCTCCTGACTCAGTCTGGGCAAATCATATGACTTAAGAAATTTATCGATGTCTTCACTATCTTCTATTTTATTGGAATATAGGTTTTCAAAATAATTTCTAATTGTCTTCTGTATTTCTGTAGCATCTGTTGTGATATTGCCTTTTTCATCCCGTATGTTAGTAATTTGAGTTTTCTCTCTTCTTCTCTTCGTTAGCATGGCTAAAGGTCTGTCAATCTTATTTATTTTTTCGAAGAACCAACTTTTAGTTTTGTTAATTTTTTCAATAGTTTCTTTTGTTTCAATTTCATTGATTTCCGCTCTGATTTTAATTATTTCTTGCCTTCTGCTACATTTGCTGTTGTTTTGCTCTTCCTTTTCTAGGGCTTTGAGATGAAGTGTGAGATCATTTATTTGTTGGTTTTTTCTTTTTTTGAGGAATGACCACCAGGCGATGAATTTTCCTCTTAAAACTGCTTTCATTGTGTCCCATAGATTCCGATATGTTGTGTATGTATTTTCATTTATCTCTAAGAATTTTTTGATTTCCTCCTTTATGTCTTCTGTAACCCATTGATCATTCAGTAACATATTGTTCATTTTCCATGTGATGCAGGATTTTTCCTTCCTTCTTTTATCATTGATTTCCAGTTTCATTCCATTATGATCAGATAAAATGCATGGTATTATCTCCACCCCTTTATATTTACTGAGGGTTGCCCTATGGCATAATATATGGTCTATTTTTGAGAAGGATCCATGTGCTGCTGAAAAAAAAGTATATTCATTTGATGATGGTTGATATATTCTATATATGTCAGTTAAGTCTAGGTTATGGATTGTGGTATTGAGTTCTATAGTTTCTTTATTCAACTTTTGTTTGGAGGATCTGTCCAATGGTGAGAGAGGTGTGTTGAAGTCACCCATAATTATTGTGTTTTCGTCTATTTGATTCCTGAACTTGAGGAGAATTTGTTTTATGAATATCGCAGCGCCATTATTTGGTGCATAAATATTGATAATTGTTATGTCTTGTTGGTGAATGGTTCCTTTTAACAGTATATAGTGTCCTTCTTTATCCCTTTTGATTAACTTAGTCTTGAAGTCGATTTTATTCGATATGATGATGGCCACCCCTGCTTGCTTACGAGGACCATGTGCGTGGTATATTTTTTCCCATCCTTTCACCTTCAGCCTGTGTATGTCTTTTCCAATCAGATGTGTCTCCTGGAGGCAGCATATTGTTGGATTTGTTTTTTTAATCCATGATACCAGCCTATGTCGCTTTATTGGAGAGTTTAAGCCATTAACATTCAGAGTTACTATTGATATATGGTTTGTACTTCCATCCATGTTTGATTATTTATCATTTTTTTAAAAAATTTAGTTTGTTTCTCCATGATTATCTTTCCCCTCACCCTCTGTCTTTACCGAGGCACTTCCCTCTGATGGTTTTGGTTATTGTTTTTCATTTCTTCCTCGTGTAGTGTTTTGCTCAAAATGCTTTGCAATGCTGGTTTTCTGGCTGCAAATTCTTTTAACTTTTGTTTATCATGAAAGATTTTTATTTCGTTGTCATACCTGAAGCTTAATTTTGCTGGATACAGAATTCTTGGTTGGCATCCATTGTCTTTCAGTGTTTGAAATACATTGTTCCATGACCTTCTTGCTTTCAGCGTTTGTGATGAAAAATCTGTTGTTAATCTTATTGGTTTACCCCTGAATGTAATCTGTCTCTTTTCTCTTGTAGCTTTTAATGTTTTCTCTTTGTTCTGTATATTGGATATCTTCATAACAATGTGTCTTGGCGTTGGTCTACTGTGATTTTGTGTGCTCGGTGTCCTCAATGCATCTTCAATTTGTATATCTGTTTCCTTTTTTATTTCTGGAAAGTTTTCTGTAATTATTTCATTCAGCAGGTTACTCATTCCCTTGGTTTGAATCTCTGTACCTTCTTCTATCCCGATGACTCGTAAATTTGGTTTTTTTATGTTATCCCATAACTCTTGGATGTTTTTCTCGTGATTTTTTACCAGCCTTTCTGAGTTGGCTAGACTCTTTTCAAGATGATATATTTTGTCTTCAGTATCTGACGTTCTGGCTTCTACTTGCTCCACTCTGTTAGTGATACTCTCAATTGAGTTTTTAATTTGGTTTATCGTTTCCTTCATTTCTAGAATTATTGTTTGATTATTTTTTATAATCTCTATCTCCTGATAAAGATGCTTAACTTCTTCTTTTATCTGTTTATGTAACTCATTCTCAATGTGTTCTTTTGCTGCTTGAATTTGCTGTCTCGTATCCTCTTTAAGGTTCCATTCCATCTGTCTAAGGTGTTCCTTGAGTTCTTTATATGAACATTTTTCCGATGACTCTAGGTCCTCCTGAATATTTAGGCTGTCCTGCATTGTTTGTACTCCTTTTCTTCCTTGCTTTTTGAAGCTGCTCATGTTACTTCTTTTTCTGTTTGACTGCTGAGTTACTGTTTACTCCTATAAATTTATTTGATGCTTGGGAAGAAAGGTATTAGAAGGGAAGGGAAGAAGTCACTAAAGAGAATGAGAGTAAGCAGGTAGAATTCAAGGAAGGGGGGATAAGATAATTGAAAAGAAATGAAAAGACAAAAGAAGAAAAAAAATAGGAAATAAAAAAGAAAAAGAAAAAAAAATTATATAAAAAAAGAATAAAACAAAAATTAAAATTAAAATTGGAAGAAAAAAAATTTTTTAAATTGTAAAAAAAAAATTTAAAAACAAGAAAGAAAAATGAAAATGAAAGAAAACCCCAAATCAAAATCAAAAAAAAAAAAGAGAAAAGAAAAAAGAAAAAAAAAACACTAATAAATGCAGTCTTAGAGTTTGATTAACTTCTCTTCCAGTAGGTGGCGCTGTGCCCACCAGGCCAAGTTTCACTGTGCAGCAGCTCCTCCTCCCAGACTGGGCGAGTCTCCAATCCTGAGTGCCTAGGGCCTCCTCTTGTGTCTAGTCACTTCCCCACTTTTCCTCTAGCCAGGCCCCTCTCACGGGTGCCGCTCACCACAATACTGGCTACACGCCAGGTCTGCTGCTCCCGGGAGCCCTGTTTTCATGGACGATTGGGCACACTCTCCCAGATTGCCTGTCCCTCAGACCCTAAGTTTGTGGAGCTTAGGGCTGAGAATCCTCAGCAAATTTTACTTGCCCTCCGGTAGCCACGCCCCCGGTAGCTGGTGCACGAGACCTCAGCTGTCAGCTCTGGTGGGAGTGGTAGTTCCGCGCCGCGGGTCCCTCGCCACCTCTAATTCCCTCGGTCTGGCTACCGCGCTCACGGGAGAGCTGGGAGGGGCCCTTACGGGAGAGCTGGGAGGGGCCCTTAAGGTTTCCCCGCTGTGTGGAGAGGGAAGGCTAGGGGATTACACACCTGTAGCCGCAGGATTCAATGAAGTTATCTCCTCCGCCACAGTCTGATGACGTCAGTTCTCTGCCATGGTGGTATCTCTTGCAAATGGCGACAGTTCGTTTCCCTTTGCCGGGTGACCAATGCAATGGGTGGGTCCTTACTGTCTCTCCCAAGCCCCATTTGAAACCTGTGGCCACTACCTATGAAGGCTCGGTTGCCATTACCTCCGTAGGATCAGAAGGGCCGACCAGTTGTTTCAGCCGGATGGATTAGTGCTGAGTCGCAGCTGTTTGTCTGCGGGAATCAGGCGAACGGGAGCTTGAATTCAGCCGATCCGGGCTCAGTGTGTGTTCTGAGAGGTCCAGATTGATCACCCCAGATCCACGTCAGCTCAGCATTGCTTAGTGATCCTGAGCAAACAGATTTAGGCTGTTTACGACTCCCTATGCCTGCACAGCTGAAGAGGTCAGAGACTTGATCTCTCTGCGCCCGCCGCCATGTTGGTCAATTTGAAAGTTATACTCTAATCTCACCACTCCAAAATTGCTTAGGGAAGCCCAAATTGCTTTTCTATTTTTCAAACTTTCCAGATCAAGTATAATGTTCATTATGCCCAAAGGGTACTCAGTAAATGTTGGGGAATAGATTGTTCTACTCCAAATATAAAAATGAAAGAGATATATAACCTCAGGCAATACACATGACACCTTCTCTAATTGGAAGGACTTTGTTAGAAAAAAAGAAAGCAACTGTAACTACCTCTGACCACAGAAATGATGATGTGGCTGAAAGATAAATGGAAACTGCTTTGTGAGAAAGAAGATGAATTGATTAGATGCCCATGTGAAATCATTTGCAAAACACTCTATTCTCATGCTTCATATTTTAATAACTTCCAAGTAAAACTGTTGCCTTCACAACCTGTATGTTCAGGATACAGAGTCTATAGGGAATAGCTTGAAGGACTGAGAATCAGAATAAGCCTTCCCTGCAGAGGAAAGGAAAATGAAAAAGCAATATTTTGCATCTCAGATAAGATGATACTCAACAAGCCTCAAGCCTGAACAGCTGGGGATTGAGATGTTCACCCTAAGAACTAAGAAGGTGGATGCGCTTCTGCAAAGGTAAGTGCTGAGAGCTTAATTTTCAGTTCAATGGAACAAAACTGGAAGGTACTGCTGTCCACAGGCTTGGAAACAGGGAACAGTTAAGGTCCAAACCATGACTTTCAGAGGAGACACTAGCTCTGAAATATAAACCACCATAAACAGGTACAAGTATATCCTGGAAGCACCCCAAGCTCTGCAGCACCATGGTAAGAGTTATGAACTGATTCTGCAGGGCCAAAATTGCTTGGTGAGAAGATTATTGTATCTTTCACAGAAGTTCTTTCTTTCTTGGTAATAAGTCACATGATGAGAGAGGGGAAGACCTGAAGAAATCTGAAGCTAAAAAGCCTGACCTTGTTATATACAAAAGGCAGGCAGGCATTATATATTCATACCACAGGCAGGCGCACACACACGTTAGAAGGAAGCAAGATGAGAAAGTTCTTAGGGATCGACTGAGCCGTGGACCATTCCAAAACGCAAGTATGATGCACACAGTGAGAGGAATAAAGCACCACTGGCTGAAAAGCAGAGAAAAAAAATATTCCCTGAAGAAAGATTGGAAGAGGCAATACTAACTCCAGAAGTATTTGTCCGGTATCCTCCAGGGACAGACAGGAGAACAAATTCTTTTGGCCACCCTGACCAATATGACTTGACTTTTATGTGCTCAGGCTCATGGAAATTGGGGGATAACTACAAGCACTCTCATGTGTATGCCAATTTGATAAGTTAGCTTCTTATTTATAAGTTTAGTTGCTGAATTAAAATGGATATGTGCTTCAAATTTTGAGGACTAATGCAAAATTGCCTTTCCAAAAGGGTGCAGCAATTTAGAGTTCACCAACTTCTTAGGTGGGTGCCTGGTCCTCCATATCTTTTATCAATACTTTGTGAATTTAAAAAACTTTCAAAGACAAGTTCTTATTCTCTCATAAGTGAAGCTAATCCCTTAGACCAGAATCCCATTCAATAAACATCTATTGAATACCCTATTTATGTTACAACTCTAAGAATTTTCAAGGTATAGAAAGATGAGTGAGCTATGCCCTCACCCTAGGAAACTTTCAGACTAGCCAGCCAATATGGACAATTAAGTATCTTTAACATAAGGTAAAGTACAGCAAGTAACCTAATAGTTATATTAAAAACTAGTACATTAGAGGAAGAAGCAGTTCCTTCCTGCTGGGTGCTCGGGGAAGACTCTGTGGAAGAGACAGTCTTTTATCTTTATCTTAAATGCTGGCCAAGGTTCTAACAGAGTGCTCAGAATTCTACCAGACAGTGAACAGCATGAACCACCAGTGCTGGACAGCTGAGTACAGGGCACATGTGGGCAACCACAAGAAGTTCCCTGGGACTACAAAGCATTATAGACTGCCCTCCAGCTTCTTATTGACAAGAAAACAGTGAAAAATCAACTTGAATGTCTGGCTCCCCCTCTGTGTGCTGAGAACTCAGTCTGTGAAGTCTCTTGCCCCCACCACGCACCCTGAATTACATCACTCGTTTCTTTTTATTCTCTAAAATCCAGAGACACTTTAAAGCTAGCACTTCTCTTGTAAGGGCCAGAAAGAACCTTTTTTTTTTTTTCTTTTTGACATGGTTTATTCCCATGTAGGAATGGTGGGGAAAATAAACTTGAGATTAGTTATGAGGAAATAAAGCCAGTTTTATGGCTTAGTATATTCTAGGTATATTCAACCTATACTATACACATAACAATACCATGTTTAATAAATGCTGCGCAGATACTGACCCAAACATGAAAGTGCATTAGTGTACTGAGCAGCATATCAACTTAGGGTAGACTTTTCTTTCTCTAGCTCTTCTTGCTCACAACTTTTGCATATTTGTTGGACTAAAAAGGAGATTTCCTTGGGAGCTGGAATTGTGGCTCAGCGGTAGAGCTGCTTAACTAACATACATAAGGCACTGGGTTCAATCCCTGGCACCACATAAAAAATAAATAAAATAAAGGTATTGTGTCCATCTACAGCTAAAAAAATAATAAAAAAGGAGACTTCCTTTCCTTAAGTGTGATCTTTTCTATTTGATGTTTACCCAAGCCAAAGCATTCTTTTTCAAGAGAGCTGATTGCTACATATTATTTTATTGACTCACATTGTTATCACCATCAAATTGGTTGATTCTGCAAAAATCCACTTTTTCCAATCAATGGCTTCCTCCCTTAACATTTCCCCTACTTAATTCTTCACGGTTGAACTTGCCAAGGAAAACTTAATCCTAAGCAAAGTATTAACTTTGGAAGAAATTCTCTTATAATGTACTTGAGCAATTATTTCCTACTACCTTAACAAATAATTGTCTCAACTAAGAAAAAAAAAAGAGTCACTTGAGAAATCCCAGCTCATCTGGCTTTATTTAATTTTCTCTGCAGAGGAATTAAACCATTGGCTGTAAATCAAACCATCAAAAAAGAGTTAAGCTTCAAAATCTGCTAGCAATTTCTTCAGAAATTATTTCAAGTACTTCCAAGATATGCAGGCAAAGATAGTTCCTTCAGCCATCTTTCCTAAATTACAGAAAGGTAAGTTTCTCTATGGATCACCTGGGCATGTTTTTGCATCAACAATCCAGCAAATAACACCAAGTACCCAGTGACTGAGTGGACTTTAGCACCATTGCTCCCTCCCTGTTGCTCAGCTCAGCTCAGCTCACAGTCTCCTTCCTGTCTTAGTAGTATCTTTCTTCTCTAGCTATTGACTAAATCACAGATGTTCTTTCCTCCCAAATGAGAAGAACGCAGCAGGTAATGCAGTCATAAGGAACTCAAAGGAATCCAAGAATAACATAAGGAAATCACCCAACCAGTCCCAGTGGCTCATGACCAAGGAAGTTCTTACCCCCCTCCCAAATCTCATGAAAACTAGAGCAGGACCTCGCTTTCCAAAGACAGTTCATTTCCAAGAAACAAAAAGAAGGTGGTGCTATGGTTTGGATATAATTTTTTTGTGAGGGGGTACCAGGGATCGAACTCAGGGGCACTCAACCACTAAGCTACATCTCCAGTCCTGTTTTGTATTTTATTTAGAGATAGGGTCTCACTGAGTTACTTACCACCTCACTTCTTCCAGAGGCTGGCTCTAAACTTATGATTCTGCCTCAGCCTCCCAAGCCACTGGGATTCCAGGCATGTGCCACCATGCCCGGCTGGATGTGGTTTGAATGTGTCCCAGAGGATTTATGTGCTTGGAGCCAGGCCTCCGTGGGGCAGTATTGGGAGATGGGATGGAAACTTTTAAGATGTGGGACCTTGTGGGCTCTGCCCTCAGAAGGAACTGATGTGTTCTCATGGGACCTTGTTAGTTCTTGAGAGAGGGCTGTTATCAAAGAGCAGATCTGCGCCCCTACCTCCACCCCTGTCTGTCTCTGGCTTCCTGTCTTACCATATTATCTCTTTCTCCTACACTTGTCATTGTGATGCCATCTACCATGAGGTCCTCACCAGAACCAAGCTGATTCTGGGACCACGCCCTTAAACCTCCAAACCGTGAGCCAGATAAAGCTGATTTATTTATTCATTTCCCAGCTTCAGGCATTTTATTAGAGCAATGAAAAAAATGGACTAATATGGGTGACATGTTTAGGGTCTGCTCTCAAATTTATCAACCAAATTATAAGAAGTGGAAACAGGTCAAGAGGGGTACAGTAATTGCTATCCTTTTGTAAGGGACCGGTGAAACGTTGGAGGAAGAGACCACCAAGAGACTGTCTCATGCAACAGCAAAAGGGTTTATTTGGGGACCAGCATGCTGGGGCTCAGAGCTCACTAGAGCAAAGAGAGATAGAGCCCTGAGAACAGCTTAAGCAGAGCTTATATACTTTTCTTGGAGAGGGCAGGGAGGGAAGTTCATTGACGGGTCAAGGTGAGTGGGCAGTTTGCCTGCAACTGAGTGAGGGAGTACATTCTGCAGTTTGGCAGTTGGGGACAGCACATTCTGGGAACAAGATTAGAAAACAGTTCTCAGGATTTCAACAGTGTTTTGTTAAGCATACAGAAAAACGGAGTGACAAGTACCTATTTTATTAACCTTTCACTTTTACTTGGAAAGAAACATCAGGAGTGGAGGAGAAAATGCCCCATATCCATATCACTTTTCTGGGTATTTATTTCCTAATCACTTTCTTCATCTCCTATGCCAAGCACACACATTCTGATGTGTCCTTTGTGCCTGGTCACCTGACCTACACAAATCTGACTTCTATCAAGTTCAGTTACTGAAAAAAAAAAAACAACATAGAGAACTTGTATAACTAAGAAGTGCCAAAAAAAAAATATATACCACAGGGAAGATCATCCACTTTATTGAGTAGTAATTCACTCATTAAATGTTCAGGTAGGGCCCAGTAGTAATAATAATATCTATTATTTATATAGTATATTCTCTATGACTATACAAATCACTCTACATAAATCATCTCATTTAATCCTGATGATCATTACAATTGAGGAAACTTGTCTGATTCCACAAAAGCCATATTCTTGTATTAGTTAGAAGTATTTTGTGCAACCAAAGGGAAGTGCCCCTGAATAACTTAAATGGAAAAGGAATTATTAAAGGGATATACAGTAGCTCAGGGAATTGGAGAGAACACTAAAAATATCAGAAACAACAACAGGCATCTAGGTGACAAAAAGGGGTAGAATAAACCAGGGAGTGATTACTTAATGGGATGGGTACAGCATTATCTTCTGGAGTGACAAAAAAAAAGTCTTAAAAATGCAGAGATGGGATGGTTTCCCAACACTGAAAATGCACCAAATGCCACTGACTTGTTGATTTCACAGGAATTAATTACATATCGTGAATTTCATCTGAATAAATTTTTTTTAAAAATAATCAGTGGATTGTCTCTATAGAGAGCTGCCTTTATGACTAATCATTTCCAACAAATATAAGTGTTTTTTCAATCTCTGAAAAGTGGGGAGAGAGCATATGATTGACCCAGCTTGAGTGATACACCCACACCTTGGGCACTATGAATAACAATTCAGCCAGATTAGGGTAATCATAGTTTCCAGAAAGAAATGATGGGGTGCTGATTAAGAAAAGCAAAAAGAGGTACCAAGTGACCAAAAACCATAACTTTCTCCAACAGCTCTTCATCACTATGATACGTTCCCTTTGTACTTACCAAGATTTGTGCTAGACCCTGCAAATCACGAATAAATAAAATATAATCATTTTTCTCAGCAATAGTAACAAATCTTGAAGCACAGTGTGACTATATAAAGGGCAAAGAAACTACAATGTGGAGATAGTAACAGAGCTGAAGTTAAACGTAGGAGAATTTAAAGATCTGATGGTTAGTTCACAAACAGGGAAGAATCCTGTAGTGTTTTGGTTTTTTGTTTTTCAAATTATGTTCGCTGAACTGAAAGGAAAATGATATTCTCTATAAAAAAATGTTTTATTTCAAAACTGAAAGTCTTATTTTTTTTTTCCTTTTTGGTACTGAATTTCAGATTCTTACCAAATATGAGTTGTATCTAGTCTGTTTTAGGGGTAAATCAGAATGTTACCACTTAAGCTGAGCACAATTACCTGACAATGAAGACAAAAGGTACATGGAACATTTGTGCCTTTCTGAGTCACTGAGTTTTCTCTCGGCAGCATGAATAAGTCATCTGTTTGGTTGTGGCTTGTCTTGAGCAAAAGAAGCTGCAGGGTGAGATGGGAAGGATACTGGCCTGCAGGTCAGGAGGCAGCATTTTAATAAGAATTGCATTAAATCTTGGTAGTATGGCCATTTTGACAATATTGATTCTGCCTATCCTGGAGCATGGGAGATCTTTCCATCTTCTGAGGTTTTCTTCTATTTCTTTCTTTAGTGTTCTATAGTTTTCATTTTAGAGGTCTTTTACCTCTTTTGTTAGATTGATTCCCAGGTTTGTTTGGTTTTGTTGTTATTGCTGTTTTGGTTGTTTGTTCTTTTTTTTTTTTTTTGAGGCTATTCTGAATGGAGTAGTTTTCCTAATTTCTCTTTCAGTGGATTCATCACTGATATGGAGGAATGCATTTGATTTATGGGTGTTGATTTTATATCCTGCTACTTTGCTGAATTCATTTATTAGTTCTAGAAGTTTTCTGGTGGAATTCTTTGGATCTTCTAGGAATACAGTCATGTCATCAGCAAATAGTGATAGTTTGAATTATTCTTTACCTATTTGTATCCCTTTAATTTCTTTCTTTTGTCTAACTGCTCTGGCTAGAGTTTCAAACATGATGCTGAATAGAAGTGGTGAAAGAGGACATCCTGTCTTGTTCCAGTTTTTAGCGGAAATGTTTTCAATTTTTCTCTAGGTAGAATGATGTTGGCCTTGGGTTTAGCATATATATCTTTTACAATGTTGAGGTATGTTCCTACGATCCCTAGTTTTTCTAGTGTTTTGAACCTGAATGTGTGCTGTCAAATGCTTTTTCTGCATCTATTGAGATGATCATATGATTCTTGTTTTTAAGTCTATTAATATGATGTATTACTTTTATTGATTTCTGTATGTTGAACCAATCCTGCATTCCTGGGATGAATCCCACTTGATAGTGGTGCACCATCTTTTTAATATGCTTTTGTATGCAATTTGTCAGAATTTTATTGAGAATTTTTTCATCTATGTTCATCAGGTATATTGGTCTGAAGTTTTCTTTTTTTGATGTGTCTTTGCCTGGTTTTGGAATCAGGGTGATATTAGCCTCTTAGAATGAGTTTGGAAGGGTTCCCTACTTTTATATTTCATGAAATACTTTGAAGATTATTGGTGTTAATTCTTCTTTGAAATTCTTGTATAACTTAGCTGAGAATCCATCTGGTCTGGGCTTTTCTTGGTCAGTAGGCTTTTGATAGCATTTTTCTATTTCATTATTTGAAATTGATCTATTTAAAATCATGTATGACTTCCTCATTCTAGAAATTTGTCTATGTCTTTGATATTTTCTATTTGATTAGAATATAAATTTTCAAAATAGTTTGTAATTTCTTCTGTGTTTCAGATGTATCCATTGCGATATTTCCTTCTTCATCTTGTATTTTAGTAATTTGAGTTTTCTCACTTTTTCTCCTCATTAGCATGGCCAGGGGTTTATCTATTTTATTTATTGTTTTCAAAGACCCAGTGTCAATAATCAAGAATACATGCAACAATAAATGTTGGTGAGGATGTAGTGAAAAGGTACACTCATACATTGCTGGTGGGACTACCAATTGATGCAGCCACTATGGAAAGCAGTATGGAGATTCCTCAGAAAATTGAGAATAAAACTATCATTTGACCCAGCTATCCCACTCCTGGGTTTATACTTAAAATCGTCATACTATAGTGACATAGCCACATCTATGTTTATAGCGGCTCAATTCATAATTGCTAGACTATAGAACCAACCTAGGCATTTATGGCATTTATGGCATTTGTCACTAAATGGTTGGAGTTGGAGAATATCATGCTAAGCAAAATAAACCAATCCCACAAAACCAAAGCCCGAATGTTTTCTCTAATATGCAGATGCTAATTCACAATAACGCAGGGGGCACTAAGGAAGAATGGCATCACCTTAGAATAGGTAGGTAGAGGGAAGTGATGGGAGGGAAGGAGAGGGGATGTGAGGATAGGAAAGACTGTAGAATGAAACAGACATTATTACTGTATGTATATATGTGACTGCATGACCAATATGATTCTGTAACATGTACACTCAGAAAAATGAGAAATTATATCCCATCTATTACATATATATATATATATATATATATATATATAAGTGCATAAATGCATTCTACTGTCATGTATAACTAATTAAAACAAATTAAAAAGAAAAAAAGAAAATTGGAAAATAAAAAAATGAAAAACCCTTAGGGTTAATTTCTAATAAGTCCAGAAAACTAATGCATAGTAGAGGGGGAAAATGTATGATAATATATTTTACTGGCTATTCTAGCAAAAAAATAAATAAAAAGTTTCTACTTTACAATCTTCACCTTTCCTTCAACTCTTCTAGCTTTGATGTCTTTCCTTTGAATTCCCCTGTCAGATGGTGCTCATAAACCTCACGATTTATAAAAATAAGAAATGTTTCCAAAATCTCAGGGGTAGGGTCTCAGCCTGCTGTTAATCATACCACTGCTTCCCCTGCCTTCCCTTCACAGGCTGCCTGGGCCACAGTGGGCAACATTGCCCAGAGCATGGCCTCCTGGACCTCACTGTCCCTGGAAAAATACCACAGCTGGCCCTGGGAACTGACTGCTCAACTGCATTCTCTTATTCATTCGCCCTTTTCTGTTTCCACTGAAAGAGCTAAAAGATGACTTCTTCATCCTCCTTTCACCCAGGGTAGCCCTGTCACCAAGTTCCAGCTAAAATACTAAAATACTGGGAATCATTGACCAGAGCAGGACTTTCAAACTTGGCTGATATGGGAATCATCTGGGGATCTTCTGTAAACACAGAATCTGCATCACTCATCAGGGCAGAGCCCTAACACTGCATTTTAATCAGTTCACAGCTGGTAGAGGATGCTGTGCTCCGTAGACCATCGTTTGATTTGAAAAGTATTGAAGGGTTTCTGACAAGGATTTCCCACCTTGATTTGGACAGAGGCATGCCTGGCAGAGGCCACTCCCTGCCTTCCTCTCCAGCTTCCTGCTTAGGGATAGCACTGAAGGATGTGAGTGTGGGGGCTGTGTCAGCCGTCTTGCAGCCAAGAGGGATGGAAGCCAATAGGCTGAGAACCATGAAGCAGTGGTATAGAAAGTGTCCACAGCTACAGTGACATACTCATGTCAACTCATTTAGCGCCTCTGCCTTCTAAATTTGTCTTAATCCGATAATAAATGCTACTGTGATTTAAGTAAAAAGAAAAAAACAAAGGCAAGAGAAGGTACTAACTTCTTTGTTACCAGTAAATGAACAGTTTAAACTTTAAGCATTTGACTTGGGAGGTTTTCTCCTCTAAAATTTGGAAATAAGATTTTAGTATTTTCCTAAGTAGAAGGAAATGGAATGAAAAGTAGAGAGGCTGACATCTTCACGTTAAAATAAACCAGGACTCTGAAAGTAGTCTGAGAAAGGCCTCCTACTTAAAAACCAGGGAAGGGCTGGGGATATAGCTCAGTTGGTAGAGAGTTTGCCTTGGAGGCACAAGGCCCTGGGTTCAATCCCCAGCCCCACAATAAATAAATAAATAAGCAAACAAACAAATGAATAAAAACAGGAAAGTGTCACAGATTCAGCATGAAGCAGGCCTGAGGGGGTAATGTAACCACAGTGCACCAAAACATTCCACTGCCTGCTCCTGAGGAAACAGAGACACCAGATTGGCTTAGCCTAAGTAGTAAGTCAGAGTCAGAATCCACATGAGGTAGGATCATCCCAAGGGCTAGTGAGGAACGAGCTCCTAGAAGCATGGACAGAGATATGTGGGTTTCTGAGTGATTAGCCATAGGATGCCACAGTCTGGCTGGGCACAAATAACCGTGCCGCCAGGAAGCACTTGTAGGTTCAAACAGCAGCTCTTTATTCCCGAACTCTCACTGGCACTCCACACACGCTCCCGGGAACCCTCTCCCCCTCCACCGGGCTCCAAAGTAGTGGGCGCCCCAGGCAGCAGGAGCCGCTCTATTGCCCAACAGCAAAGGTCTATATACAACTGAATACACAGCTTAACTTAACCATCATCATCTCAATGGCTCGCTGGTGTCACCTCTCAACCACTCCCCCTGGCAAAATGCCAAGTGCCACCCCGACTTGGCTGTGGCTCTCAACAATAGGACACAGGTAGAGTGAGGGAGATAACCAAGCCTAGAGCAGGATGACCGTGGCCCATGGGATGGCTTTAAGATATGCAGAGCAGAAGCTTTCCACATCCAGAGGAATCAGGAAAAGAAGAGGCCATGAAGGTCCAAATTTGATAGAGTCCACATGAAATATAGCTGAACATTAGAAGGTAACACCTAAGGGTCCATACGTTGATGACAGTCTTAAGGAAATGAGAATTCTACTACACTTACCCTGGTAGCAATGTCAATCTAAATATTTCTTGGATTCCAAGAGCTTTAGTCACCCCAAATTTAAGGTGAGTAGGACTGGAGAATCTAAGAGGCTCCAGTAAATAGCATTCTTATTTCATAACCAAGTGCTGAATATATTGAGAAACAAAATTAAGTGGTGACTAGTGGGAGGTAAAATATCATCTTTATTTTCTATAAAGGTTAAGTTGAAGGGTATAGCTGGTATGAAAACCCAGTGGGGCAGGATTAGGCAGACTTTCTTGTCCAATCACATGAAAAGGGCTGGCAAGATCAACAGGCTTTCCCTGCTGCAGAAGAGCTTGCTCCTGGCGGGAACAATAGAATGCATGCTCTCTCTGAGCAGCTAGATCCCCAAAGTAAGAAGGCCATGACTGAGTGAGCTCTCTGTAGTGGCGGAAAAGCTACCTTACTACATGTGTATTACCAGGACAGTCATCCTAGAGGACTTAAAGATCACATAAAAATACTCAACTCACACAATTTGTCAAATCAATTTTTTAAATTCAGCAAGTGTAGAGGAATGAGATGAGATCAGATATGATACTGTTGGAAAGACCACAGCACGGAACCCTGTTCACATGCCCTGTTTCTCTCTGCTACATCAGCTTTCCTTGCTCATCATATGGTTACAAAAACCAGGGTTGAGATTGAACAAGGAGGCCCAAACAAAAGTGGATGGTTCCTGGAACCAGTGTACCATCTTGCTCTCTTGGAGAAATGAAGAGGCCAGTTTGCCTAAGCAGAGCTCTAGCTATCAAAGACCTGCTGAATAACCATGCTTCAGTTCTGAATTTACACATCAGCATGCACTTGGGGGGTCATACTTGGTGACACCAATGGTGGCTGATTTAGGGATGATACTGTTGTCAATCAGGATGTGGCTTCATCTGTGCTTTACTAATATATAATGTTTACCTGATCCTTTCAGGTATTTTCCGTCTATGCGTAGCACTTCCATTTGTTTCATCCTTCTTCTCAGTGTTCAAACCATGTGCATTCTTCTTATTCGTCAATTTTCTAATTTCATTATTTGTACTCAGCACAGCATATAAGTTCCACTTATTCTCCTTGTTTTTCTTGTTTTGCATACAGCAAAATTGGATAGTCTCAAATATAACATCAACCACATGATATTCAACTCCAATTATTCTTCCCAAATTTACTGATGAAACAAATAATCCTTGAATGGGTAAAGAGAATCCATGAGTTATATCAGTGGAGTCCACTAGACATAGAAGGAAACATTAAGATGTTAGATGTGTTTCCTGATAATGATAAAGTTTTGGATCACACAATCTCTAGATTCCCTCTGGCAATGTATTTATGTACAAAGGAGATATAACCCACTTTTTACAATATAATAAAAATATATAATTGCATAAATATGTAAGCAAAGCATTATGGATTAATGTATTCCTTATTCAAATTTGCTCAATTTCCAGAAGAATAAAAAAATAATTCTTTCAGCCACAGACTCCATTTATATTTTTTTTTCATAGACTCCATTTATAATACCATATAGAATTATGTGGTTGCCTGTTGCCATATAACTTTGAAAGTTCATTAAATCAAAAATTTTAATAAATATGTAATGATTAAATATCAAAATTACTTGTGCTTTTACATATATAGCCAAAAACGGCTACTTAAATACTTTGATTTCAGCAGTAACAACATAAAACACACTCCTTGACATTATAAAATGAATCCCTAGACTTTACGATATAAATTTCCTAGTTCCTTCTCATCTTGCCAAAAGATTGAAGGGAATGGTAGCTTTTGAAAAAAGCACAATGTAATTAGAGTCGAGAAATGACAGTGGAACCTCATGTGTGCTTTACATCAGCTCCCGATCACTTTCTTAGCATTTTCATAGCCCTTACTTGCAATCTGGTTCCAACCACACCAAGTTTCATTGCTTCTTGTTGAATGTTTTGTTAACTTTCCCTCCGGTGTCCTCAGGTGGCATCTCCAACCTGGGTACGTCATCAAAAGCTAAGACCAAATGGAGAAGCCTGGATCTACAAAGCACCATTAAACCAGTTTAGTCTATTCTTGGTTTACTCCTTCTTACAATGGAGATAATTACACCAAATTATATTGTTATGTTGTGTGCATTTATACATTATTATCAATTATCTTAAATTGTAATTTGCTACTAACAAAACATACAAAAAATATTGAGCTAAAATGTTTATTGAAAATTAAAGGGTGAGCTGGGCGTGGTGGCACACACCTGTAACCCCAGCAGCTCCGGAAGCTGAGACAGGAGAATCACAAGTTCAAAGCTAGCCTCAGCAAAAGCAAGGTGCTAAGCAACTAAGTGAGACTCTGCCTCTAAATAAAATACAAAAGGCTGGGATGTGGCTTAGTGGACAAGTTCCCCTGAGTTCAATCCCGCCAGAAAAATTAGAGGGAGAGAAAATGAGGAGAATGTAAGCCAGAAGATACAAAATGTCGGATTTGTGTGATGAACAAGTTTGCCATCTGACATAAACATGAAGACTACAATTAATGATGTATATTGTGTTAGGGATTTTTGTTTAATAAGTATATTTCAATAGTTCTTGTCATTAAAAAAAATAACTGAGATAGTAGGTGTTAATCTGCTTCACAACAGTAACCATTTTACTATCTGTATGTTTCATATACATCTCATGATAAACCTCAAGTATACACAAATTTATGTTTTTTAAAAAGTAGACAAATTAAAAAGAGAAAAATTAATTACTCCCACTTTAGAAGCATCCCAGTGGAAAGCAATTAGTTCCTCTACAGGACCTGCACTTTTTGAGATTATGCAATTATTGTAGCCTTGCTTCTGTACAGCTCAAGCACTTGGTAAACTGAAAACCTTTTATATTTTTCTTCTAGGACAGCTCTATTCACACACACACACACACACACACACACACACAAATGGAGTTTTATTCATCCATAAATAAGAATGATATTATGTCATCTGCTGGAAAATGGATGGAACTTGATAGCATTTATGTTAAGGGAAATAAACCAAACTCCAAAAGTCAAGGGTCATATGATTTCCTTGTATGTAGAAGCTAGAGAAAAAAAAAGGAAAAACAATGTGGGAGGATTTCATGAAAATAGAAGGGAGACCAGTAGTGTAGAGGGAGAGGACCTGGAGGAGGGAAGAGATAAGGGAGGTACTGGGTAATGAAACTGACCAAATTATATTGTTACATTGTGTGCATTTATACATATGTAACAATGACACCCTCAGTAAAATTATAAAGCACCAATCAAAAAAACTTTTTAAAAACAACACTTAAGATTCTCATATCTGAGACCAAGATACAGGTAATCCCTTATAATATAAAAGTGGTCCTTTTCAGGGCTGAGGCTGTGGCTCAGTGGTGGAGCACTTGCCTAGCATATGTGAGGCACTGGGTTCAATTCTCAGCACCACATGTAAATAAACTAATAAAATAAAGGTCCATACATCTAAGATATTTTAAAAAGAAAGACTGCCTTCTTTCATTAAAAAAAAGTGTTCCTTTTCTGGGAAAGCTTTATTCTAAAATATAATATCTCTGAGTTTCTCCTATTTCTGCTCATTAAGTTATTCCATTATGTCCACCTTTCTATAACCAAGTCTGTCTGGGTATTGCACATAAAGCCATTTGACCCATCAATATGTGCATTTATGTTTAGCCTTCTAGTTAATTCTCAAAGGTGACATTTAATCATTTGTTCACTACCAGATCTCAGAAACTAATTTTAAAAATCACCATCATAAAGCTGAGCCTGGTGGCACACTCCTATAATCCCAGTCACTCAGGAGGCTGAGGCAGGAGAATTACAAGTTCAAAGCCAGGCTCAGCAACTTAGAGAGATCCTGTCTCAAAATAAAAAAGGGTTGAAGATGTGACTCATTGGTTAAGGGCCTCTGGGTTCATCCCTAGTACAAAAAGAAGGAGGAGGAGGAGGAGGAGGAGAAGTGGAGAGAGGAGGAGAAGAGGTGGGGAGAGGAGGAGGAGGAGGAGGAATCACCATGATGTTACCCAATAGAAATAATGCTTAGGAAATTAGTGTATTTATTTATCCATGTATATATACTTCCGTCTAATGTAATAAACCCAGTCATCAAAAAAGAATAAATAATAATATCTTTGTTCTAGAACATCTGTCACAAAAATGTGGTTGAGACACCAGGAGGTGTCTTGCTTTTTATTTTGATTTCTCCAACATATTATTTTAAAACTTTTCTAAGTACTCTACACAGCTGCCAATATCAATTACAATTTAACAGGAAAACATTCAAATTTACCAGAAGCATAGAAATGGAGAACAATGTATGTAGAATTCAGTGTGCTAAAGACAGATGACAGAGACCATTACAACATCAGAACAGAAATTAGCTGAGTTTTAGAAAGTAGGATGGAGGTTACCAGAGCTGGGAAAGGTAGGCGCAATGGAGAGAGGTTGGACAATAAGTACAGAATAAGTTCTGGGGTTCTAGTGCTTGGCAGCATGACTATAGCTAACAATTATAGATTTCAAAATAGCTGGAGGATTTTTACAGTTCTCACCACAATGAAATGAAAACTATCTGAGGTGATTAATAGGTAATTACTCAGATTTGATCACCACACTATATACTTGCATTTAAGCATCACACTCTACCCCCATAAATATATGTAATTATTACATATCAATTAAAACTAAAAATAATGAGGTAATAATTTCACTGTAACATGTTCTAATAACTGTTATTTTATTTTGATTATGTTACACATGTTCTTGTAGAACACCAGAAAATGCAGGTAAGGGGAAAAGAAAATCAAGTTCAGCAGCACTGTGTAACTGAAGAAGAACCCCCAGGCACAGAGATTTCTGGGAAAATTGGGAATGAAACCACCATTTGACCCAGCTATCCCTCTCCTAGGTCTATACCCAAAGACTTAAATACAGCTTATTACAGGGACACAGCCAAACAAACAAACAAAAACAACAACAACAACAAAAGAAGAATTGTTCATAGAGAGAGACTGAAAACAATTTGACATACAGGCAGTTCATGAAGAATTTGAAAGGCTTGAAGAAGAATCAGGATAATGTACATACTGGTGCTAAAAGTGAATTTAGAAAAGAAATAGGTATATTGCCAAAAAAATTATGATGCAAACTCATTAGCAAAATGTGGCAAGTGTTTGAAAATCTCTTGGATCCGTGCTTTTCTGATGACTCCTTGAAGAAAGAACTTGAACCTAAGAAATATAATACAATTACAGCATTAGCAGAGGCATGTAAGCCCCTAGAGTAGTTTTAGAAATCCAAGTACAAATTAAAACATTTTTATTCATGAGTTTAAGTACAAGACCTCCCCTCCTGTGAACTTCTAAATGTAATCCAAAGAGCTGTGTGACTAGAAACTGTTCCTAAATTATACTTATCAATCCTTCTGCTCTTTAGGTATAATAGTGAATTTTCCTCTCTAATACTGCCAATTAATCTGTTATCAATACAGATTGTTTAAATTTTAAAAAAAAGAAAATTACAATTATAATTTCACCAAAAGAAAGAAAGGAAAGGAGGGGGGGAAAGAAAAAGTTAGTTGACTTTCATTCTTATAAACCCAACGCTCTGAAGCTACTGTGAGTGCTAAAGACTATAACAGGAAAATAAAATTAATTCTTTTTTTTTTCAAAGATCAATGCATTTGAGTGCATTGAAACTTTTTTTTTTAAAGAGAGAGAGAGAGAGAGAGAGAGAGAGAGAATTTATTTATTTATTTATTTTAGTTCTCAGCGGACACAACATCCTTGTTGGTATGTGGTGCTGAGGATCGAACCCGGGCCGCACGCATGCCAGGCGAGCGCGCTACCGCTTGAGCCACATCCCCAGCCCTAAAATTAATTCTTGATGTCAACAACTGTTACATGGTCTGCTTCTCCGATTGCCTGCTAGTTTATCTAATCTGCCACCTACTGACTGCCCTAAGACTTTGTTACAGCTTGGTGACCCCATCTGTTGTCTCTCTCAACAAAATCATCTTGGACTTTTCTTTATCCAAATTCTCCTCAGACCACTTCCCATCCCTCCCTGAGAGCCTCATTTGGTTGGTCTTGTTACGGCACACAGTATGAGAGTTGTCTGGAGAGACTGCAAGACCCCAGTTGTCTTGCTGGGGCTGAGGACTTCTAGCTTCTTAATTTCTCCAGTAATGATCTTGTATACAAAGTGGTGTGTTTTTCCTATCAGGCTTGACCAAATAAGAAATTACTGGGGCAGGAAAAGTAGACCCACTGGACCTAGACAGAAAGGGCAAGAAGACCTCCGAAGCAGGAAGTTGGCATCCCAGACATTCCGTGGTAAATGACAGAAAAAAAGAAAAAGGCAGCTTGGAGAGGCAGAAAGATGGAGGGACAAAAGCAGAAGGTCCACAGAACCAGCCCCAGAACTCAAGGTCCTGCAGCTTTTGATGAGGTTGCAGTGTTCAGAAATGAGATCCCAGTTCAAGAAGAAATGGATTAATGGACGTTGCACAAACCTAGCAATAGTGCATTACAGCCCTGGGCTGGTGAGTCAGGGCAGGCCAAGAGAGTCACATTAGAAACCTAAATTTTATAGAGCCCTGAGTGAGCAGATAAGAAGAAAAAGAGAATTCAACATCCAACATGAGGTAGGTGGGCAAGGGTCACAGTCTGGATGTAAGGGAAGATACTAGACCAAAGGAAAAAATAAGTTTCCCAGGGATATAGCTCAGAAGTGTTGAAACTACAAATGTAATCAGGTCTGTGATTGCCGAGAATGCTCCACTCCACCAGGACCCAGTCCCTGGCAGTGAGAGTCGTAAAGATCCAAATCCTGCAGGGGGAGGAAGTGACAGAAACAGGCTTGGGGCAAAGAAGACCGCCAGGTCTCCAAGGCAAGGGGACATCTCTAAGAGAGCGAAAGGGGGTTACAGAAGGTTTATTCTTGGATGGAAGAGGTCCAGACAGTACTGATGATTTCTGACACAAACTCCTTTGTCCAGAGAGGACACTACCACATGTTCCTAAAAACATTTCTCTCAACAGTAAGTCTGCAAAGTCTGAGAACCAAGCTTGTGTCCTCCTCAGACCACTTCATGAACAAACTGGACCCTCCTGTCCCCTTCTAGGAAGCTGGCATCTACTTAGTTGTAAATCGCCCAGTGTCCTGGTTCACACATGCTGAAGCAGCTAAGCTGGTGGGGATCATAACATAGAGTTTCAATGACACCATCATGGTTTTGCTATTAATGCATGACTTGAGTGATTTTCAAAGGCGAGAAGAAATTTAAGTATTGATCTGAAATTGTGTAAACATACAACATCTTATCCTGATTATGGAAATACTACCCATCTAAAAAAGGTCATTCTGAATGAAGGCTCATTTATTATTGCTGCTGAATGAATGTTATTTTGAAATATCAATATTACTTCCTAGTGCCTAGCACAGTCCCCTACTACAGCCATGTCACACAAGTGGCTTGTGATGATCACCCTCCTCCCTGCTGGCTCTCTAGCATGCATACACCCAACTCCTGTTAACTTTTCACTTGGATAAAGGAGACCAAGGCTTGAGTTACTCAGTCACATTGCCCAACTTCTTGTTTTAAGATAATACTTAAAACAACTATGACAATATTTACTCATCATAAAGAATTAGTGATGCTCAAATGAAGTAATGTAAATAAAATAGTAAAACTCAATATAAATAACTTATTAGCTACATTTCAAGATTTTTCTTAAATTCCAAAATTTCCATAGAACATTACTGAACCATATAGCTCTATACTTACCTTACACATATCATATTTCACATGAGGAAATCTATTCACCTTAGTGACAAATGATTTGTCTTTCAGTCACCTACTTTCTTACATTTTCCTCTCATCCTTTCTTTTATGCATGCAACCTCATATCAAGGAAAGTGGAAATCTATACTTCCTTTGTAACTATAGCAATCTTAATCAAAGAGTAGATATTCAAATTCATGGGAACATCAAAATATATACATATACAAAATTCTACATTTGAAGGTATTTATGATGAAGTAGAGACACCAAAAAATAAAAGAAAAAAGAAAAAGAAAATACTACAATAAATAAAGGAGCAAACATATCATTTTTCACAGCTAATCTTTATGTTTCATCTACCCTGTGTTGAAGTAAAAAAAAAATGTGGCCAAAAGACTGGAATAAATTGGTACAAAACTGCTGACATTTTCTTTCATCATGATTTTTAAATCATCAAAACAAAGAACAGCGTGGAGCAATGGTCCAGCTTCATCACACATATTGACTGGAAGAAAATAAACGTATTTTAATCAAACAAGTTTTCGATTAAAATGAGGAAGTTTATGGGGAAAAGAAGCCCTGTTTGAAACTTCTCCAGGATCATCTAGAAGCTTCATCTAAGCTTCATCTAAGCAGAGCTTCCTGCAGCCAGGTTTGTAATAACGGATTTCTACCCAAACCTCAGCACAAGAGGAAGAGTGCTTCCTGGGCTGCAGGGCTACTCTTTTCCCTTAAAATTGCATATGCCATAGCTCAGGAGAAATGGGACTGCCTGGAGTGCCTGATGGCAGGGACATCGCCTCCCCTGGCTGCACCCTCTCCTCAGAGTTCTAGAAAATTAGCCATTACCTTCTTCTGTTACTTTCAAGCAATGAACCTTCCAAGGACAACTTTAATGAACCCCAAATGTTCAACGTTTTCATGCTCCACTAGCATTTATAACAGCCAGACTTCAAGAAGCGTGGCACTATTGGGAGAAAGAGCCCAAAGAGGAGCAATATTATGTACTGAGAAAAAAAGAAAGACTGTTCCAGAGAGATGAATGAAACAATAATAAAATAATAGTTCAGCAGTACATTTTTTATCCAGACAGAAAAAGATTATACACATGAAAGGTTAATTAAAGAACTCTGAATGATTCATATTCTACCACTACTTGTTTTTCTTTAGTGTACTTGCCTTATATCTCCTTTTTCAATAATCACTTTAGCCTATTATACAAGAATCCTAATATATTTTAATGTTAAAATATAGGCAATATTCTTGGCATTATTAGATCAACAATACCCTTTTTATCTCCTCTTATCTGGAGCTCCTTAATAATCGTTTTTATCATTTCTTTCTTTTCTGTAATCTTTAGGTCAGTAGGTCCTGACTGTCAACTCAAGGAACGAAAATAACAATGTACATTTACTTTATTATTTTCTATCAAAAAATATAAATATAAATATATAAAATATGCTCACTTTTTAAAGTAATCCATTTGTTCAACAAACATTTTTTAAACAGTTATTACATACCAGGCACTATGTCTAGGTCCTAGTGATTCAGCAATGAATAAAACACAAAATCCTTGATCACGCGGAGCATGTATTCTAGTGAGGCAGAAACAGACAGCAGAGTGTGTGCATGTGCAGGCACGCATGTCTCTGGCGGGGGGAGGCGGGGTATGCCTATGGAAACAATTATTCAGTTAAGGAGACAGAGTGAGGGCAATGATTTTTTTAGATGGTAACATTTGAGGAAAGATCTGATTAAATTGATATTAAAGCCATAAAAATATTTAGGAAAAGATATTTTCCTCCAGAAGGAAGAAGAAGGGAGGGATAGAAGGAAAAGTTAAAGGATATACCTTGACAGAAGAGTGCTTGGCATGTGTTTTTGTAAGCTTTTTCACTGCTGTGACCAAAAGACCTGACAAGGACAATTTTAGAGGAGGAAAAGTTGGTTTGTGGTTCATGGTTTCAGAGGTCTCAGTTCCTAGATGGCCAGCTCCATTGTCCTTCCATCAAGGTGAGGAAGAATATCATGGCAGAAGAGTGTGGTGGAGAAAAGCAGCTCAGGACATGGCCACCAAGAAGCAGAGAGAGGTTCCCCTCACTATGGCAAAATATATACCCCAAAAGCATGCCCCCAATGACCCACCTCCTTCATCCATACCCTACCCGGCTAGAGTTACCATCCAGTTAATCCATTCAAGGATATTAATGCACTAATTAAGTACAGGCTCTCATGACCCAACCATTTCACCTCTAAGCTTTCTTGCATTGTCTCACACATGAGCTTTTGGGGTACACCTCATATCTAAAGTGTAACCGCATGCTTGAGACCCAGCAGAAAGCCTGGCATAGTTGGAACACGGTAGGACAAAGAGAAAGCAGTGAGAAGTAAGATCTCGTAGGTACCCAAGAGCCAGAACTCAGGACACGAGAAGGTCACCTCTGCAGTGTGGTGACTGACGATAGTGCCACAGATCACGTGTTGTGGGGAGTGGACAATAATCCCATCTTGATATATCAGGAAAGATGAGTCTACAAGGTTAGTGATGGATTAGACATGGAATGTGAAAGGAAGTGAAGAATAAACATGGGATTAAGGGTTTGGATCTAAATAATTGGGTGAATAAGGAAACCTTTTCCTTCATTTTTCTAACATTTCAGTCCACCTTCAAGCAATGTAAAACTTCAAACTACCCAAAAGTGTTGGAATTCATCTGGACTATAAAATTTAGAAACACAAAAACTGCTTCAAATTTTCAATTCTCACCCCAACCATCTCTTCAGCGTAGTCCAAATTTCATTACTTTTCTTTATTGCAATACTCACCCCGAAGTCTGTAATCTATCATCTAGAAATTAATCTAGGTCAACTGTTTGTTGTTGCATTTATTTTAAATGCAAACACACTTATGTGATTTGGCAGGTTATTAATCACACATGTGCTCAGTGAATTGATTTAATCATGTTGTTTTCCTCCTAACACCAACCTAAAAAGATGGTGCTAAAGGATAGTGATCTGCAGGTGAGAGACTAAAAGAAATGTTTGGAAACAAATGATACTTAAGAAATAAGCAATTTCTTGTGGCAAAATGAAATATAAAGCTTTGGAAAACTAGAGAGCAGCATTAGGTCATTGAACTTCTAAAAAGTTTAGGACAGGTACAGGAATGTAAGAAAACAAACATGCCATCAAAATTCTCACCAGTTTTACCAAGAGCATGTACTTCTCTATATTAAGAAACTATTTGCTCTGTACAGCAAATATTCAAGTTCAGTATATTTTACAAGTATTAGTTTTTCTATACTAGTTGATAAAAACCCTTTAATTTTTATTGTACATGCATCAGTGAAAAGCCTTTAATAATTTTGTGTTATACAGAGTCTAACCCACATAATTATAGTTACCTTATATTAGACAAAGGCGCCAAAAACAGATACTGGAGAACAGACAGCCTCTTCAACAAATGGTGCTGAGAAAACTGGAAATCCATATGCAACAAAATGAAATTAAACCCCTATTTCTCACCATGCATAAAACTCAACTCAAAGTGGATCAAGGACCTAGGATTAAACCAGAGACTCTGTGCCCAATAGAAGAAAAAGTAGGCCCTAATCTCCATCATGTCAGATTAGGCCCTTACTTCCTTAATAAGACTCCTATAGCACAAGAATTAAAACCAAGAATCAATAAATTGGATGGATTCAAACTAAAAAGTTTCTCAGCAAAAGATTAGTGAGGTGAATAGAGAACCTACATTTTTGGGAGAAAATTTTTACAATATGCACATCAGATAGAGCACTAATCTCTAGGATATATGAAGAACTCAAAAATTTTAACAACAAAAAACAAATAACCCAATCAATAAATGGGCCAAGGAACTGAACAGACACTTCTTGGAAGATGATATACAATCAATCAACAAATATATGAAAAAATATTCAGCATCTCTAGCAATTAGAGAAATGCAAATCAAAACTACTCTACGATTTCATCTCACTCCAGTCAGAATGGCTGCTATTATGAATAAGTGTTTGTGAGGATGTGGGGAGAAAGGCACACTCATACACTGCTAGTGGGACTGCAAGTTGGTGCAGCCAATATGGAAAACAGTATGGAGATTCCTTGGAAAACTGGGAATGGAACCACCATTTGACTCCACTATCCCACTCCTTGGTTTATACACAAAGGACTTAAAAACAGCATACTACAGAGACACAGCCACATCAATGTTTATAACAACACAATTCACAATAGCCAAACTGTGGAACCAACCTAGATGCCCCTCAGTAGATGAATGGATAAAGAAATTGTGGAATATATACACAATGGAATATTACTTATCATTAAGGAAATAAACTCATGGCATTTGCAGGTAAATAGATGAAGTTGGAGAATATAATGCTAAGTGAAGTAAGCCAATCCCCCAAAACCAAATGCTGAATGTTTTCTCTGATAACAGGATGCTAATCCATAATGGGGACGGGGCGGGGAAACATGGGAGGAGTGGACAAACTTTAGATATAGCAAAGGGGAGGGAGGTAAGGGAGGGGCCCTGGGGGTAGGAAAGATCTTGGAATGAGATGGACATCATTACCCTAAATACATGAATGACTCTACTTTGTGTACAACCAGAGACATGAAAAATTGTGCTCTATATGTACTGAATTGAAATGCAGTCTGCTGTCATATATAAAAAATTAGAATAAATAAAAAATAATAATAATAATTTTGTGTTATAAAATCAGCATATGCTGAAAATTTACGGAGCGACGACAAAAGGAACTCAATTAAGAAACCATAATTACAGTGATGATATTTTCCAAATCAAAAACAGACAAAGTTTAATAGATTTATAATTAGAAGAACAATTAAAAAAAACTGGGTAACTTCTCATGAAAATCCAAGTCCTCTTATCACCCTACCTAGCCTTACAACACAATACCAGTTCCTTACTCATTTGAAAGTTCTAAGTAGTACCTTCCCCAAAATTTGCATTTTCTCAGCAAATCAGTTATTTTACGAATATCAACCTACACTCTCCATAGAAAGCACATACTAGGGTTTTGTTACTAAACCAAACTTTTGCTTTCATTGTTTCTCTGTGACCCAGAAATAAATACTGCCTTGTGGGTCTATCTGGAAGCATATTTTAACACCAATTTAGTAGTCCTTTCTTTCATCAAATATAGCCATTATTAAGACCCCTACATAATGAAGGTTTGATACACTGTATGGACAAACAAAGTTCTTGAAGCACTTAAGAAGACAGAGGGGGATGGGTCTGGTTGGCCTAGTTTTTAACTTCATATACCTAGTCCCAACCCCTGTCCACAGCACCCAACCCACAGCCCCCAGCCCCACCAACGTGCACGTTCACCTGTTAAGTTGTGGGACTTGACTTCCTTCTCTCTGTCTCTACCTCCTAAATTAATGTCATATGGGGCACTCTTGTATTGAGAATGTGACACATTAATCCCTCCATTTGTGTTGCTGAGAGGATAAAAACCAGACATGATGAGAAAAAATGAATACATAATATAGTGGTTTTAAAATATATCTGTGAATTTATTGACAATCCTCTCCTCAAAAGATCTCAATTCACTCTTCCTGAGTATAAACTGAATTAGTGAGCTGCATCCAACAAAAAGCACATGTGGAAGTGACAGTCCATGGCTTTCAAGGTAGGTCATAGATGATGCTGTTGTTCCACCTCATCCTCTTCAGTCATTCCCATGATATTAATGTCACATTAATAAATTCCTTCCAGCAAACCATTTAACTCATCCCTAAGAGTATCTTAATGAGCCACTTCATTAGAAGGCATTAACATAATACAAAAGCCTACTGTGATTTGAACAATATTAGAAATCATAATATATGTCTTCAGTTTTACTAAAAGTTTATTTTTATATCTCTTGCATTTTTATGAAAAATATAATTAACGATATGTTACTTTTGTAAGAAGTCTTCACTTCATCCAGAATTTCACAAGTTTAAACACTGACCGCTATTTGCATATTTTAAGATATAAGTAATGTATTGTCATTGCACCCTTGTAAATCCTTTATAAGCCTGACATTTTCCAAACAAGCAGCTATGAGCAAAATCAATTTTTCTCACATTATTTTAAAAATTTATTCTTACTTCTTGGAAACAAAGAGGTAAACAAGCTGACCTTTATGTTTCAAATAAATTCTTTGTCCCATATACCATATCTCACATGTTGATTCACCTTCCTATCAACCTGTTTTGATTTTTTTTCAAATTCTAGTATATGATGCATTGCCTCATTTAGCCAAATGCTAAAACCTGTCCAACAACAATAATTTAAAAAAGTTATTGTTATAACTAACATTTTCTGAGCCTACCTAAGTGCCAAGCTTTGTGCTATGTGTTTTATGTGTTTTTATTCGTTTTATCTTCTCAGTAATCCTATGAAATGGGTGCTGTTATCAACACACACATTTAGAATATTAACATATACATTTTAAAGCCCAAATATGTTTTAAAAAGTAGTGTTCGGGAGCCCTCTCCTGTAGATTAGGGATTCAAATTCTTAGCCCTGGTATCCTGGCTCCTAGGCACCCAGTACACAGAGTCCCACCTTCCAAGTGGATTTCAGTGTGGCATTGACTGTATTCCCTCATCCCAAAATCCATTTGTTAAAGCCCTGACCTTTAATATAACCACACTTGGAAATAGGGCCTGCAGGGAGGTAATTAGGTTAAAATAGATCCTAAGGGTAGGCTCCTAATCCAATGAGACTGGCATCCTCATAAGAAGAAGAGACCCTAGAGCCCTCCCTCTCCACCCATGAAGACACTCTGCCAAGGCAGCAGCCTCTACAAGGCAGGAAGAGAGGCTTCACCAAACACAGCCCTGAAGGCACTTCCAACCGATGTGACTGGGAGAGAGAGAATTTCTGGTGCTTAAGCCACACGCCCTGTGGCATTTTGTTATGGCAGCTGAGCTGACTAAGGCACAGAGTTTCCTTCTGACTGTGTCCCTCAGTCTTGGAGGGACTGTAAGCAGTTAACCATGCTCTAACCATTAATGCAGTTACTACCTAATATAAAGTTGACAACAATTAATTGCCTATGCAATATTCTTTCAACCCTTATTCTCCCATGTATTAAAACCCACTAATATGAAGTTTAGGCAGTTGCCTAGAACATATTAGTGCCATTAATCATGTCATCCATATAATTAAAATAAAAATTCTGTCAAACAGAGTCTTCCTTAGATATATCAAGCTTTACAACACTGGACTATTAGTGTTCTTAATGCTTAGTTGATTTTGAAATTAATTGGTCATGTCTCGAAGAGACCATCTAAATATTTACATCCCTGTTTTCAAGAGTTCTGTCCATTTGTAATGACTTCAGTTTCATCCTGCTGAAACCCGGCTTCAGGAGCTCTTGCCTCTGTCTTGTCACTGGGTGTTGGCCAGCATCCTGTAACCTAAATGGTTCCATTGCCTCTGGTCTCAAAAGATCCATCTGCCCTGTCTCGCCTTCCATCAAGGTTTTCCCTTTGCCGGGGCAGTTCAGTCTGTATGACAAACGTTATTGTCCATGAGTTTAGAGTCAGATCACCTTTTTTGTCATTTCTCCACCATTTAACACAGCAACTGGGGGCTGGACAAGGGGCTTAGGCTTGGTGTGCCTTGGCATCTTCATTTAATATGGTAATAGCTACTCATTTTTATGATGAATAAATGAAAGAAAAAGCATTTAGCCAAGTGTATAGAGCATCACAAATACTTAATAAATCATAATTATTAGTTGCTCATTAATCATATTCATCTGTTTTGTTGTCTGTAAATGGATGCTGCTGGATCTAATTTTATGAATATAGTTGATATATTTTAAGAAGGAATCTATGGCTGAAATGATTTAAACTAAATAAATGAAGGAGGGTGAGAATTTTAGGAGACAGATAAGCCTGAAAACAGGATAAATGTTTAGAAGCAAACAATTCTTTTGTGTTTTTTTCCCTGTTCAAATTACATTAGAAAATAAGTGTTTAATTCACCCAAATAGAAGAAGTACAATGAGAAACACTGGCAAATAAGAAGCAGATTGGAAGGGAAAGATGTGACAAGTTCCATTTGGACCCAATGAAGTGATTGTTTTGTCAGTTTTCTTACATTCCATGAAACTTCCAAATGGAAATATCTTGTAGGAAACTTCTCGAGGCTCTGGAGGTGGAGCTCAGAACTCCAGGAGATATCAGAGGGGTGACTGAAACGAGAACCACCAGCATGGCAGAGTGAATGGGTCCACCCCCAGAGAAGGTGCAGACTGAGAAGGGAGAAGGTAGGGCAGAATCCTGAAACACACTAAGTAAGAAAAGAAAAACAGGTGCTCATGACGACCAATCAAAGCTCCTGGGCAGTGAGACAGCTCGGAGAGGCAAGGGAGATCAAGGGAAGCCAAGCTTGGCAGGAGGAGAACGGCCACTTGGGAATATGCTGCAACAGCCCAAGTAAAGGAAATACGAAGAGCATCCCTCAGAGGTCTGGGTGGAAGCTTCAGGAAAGTACTAATGAAAGCCTTCTCCTTCTGCCAGTCTCCCTGTCTTCCTTGGCTTCCCTGAACTCCAATGCAATTTACAATCCACGTTACATAATTTGGCTCCATCTTATAGTGACAACTGTTACATTCACAATATAAAATCCTAACTTTATAAGTATTAATCTTGTCCTCCAGAGTGGATATTACATTCATTATCACAGGAAATCATCAGTGTGTTTCATGGTCTGTGCAAACAATAAGTAATAAAGGAATATTTGCAAATGAAAGAGCTGGATCAGATTTCCCCTAGGAAGGTTGGACTTCGAGTGGGCGAAGATGAGATCTGGGAAACATCCTCTATGATCCCCCCACCAGCACCACCCCCAGATCTTGAGCCCAGAGGCTGTCTGCTGTGGGCTGTGTAGTTTACAGTGGAAATGAGGCTTGCCCACTCCCTCAATGGGGATCTGGTTTACTACTCAGTTACCCCCACTGATGGGTACACAATAGGACCCTGAGACACTGAGATTTGATGTAGTCATGCTTTCTTCCTCTTAATCTGTATTTCCACATACGTAAAAATAGCCTGAGTTCATTTAGAATTACCCTTATGACTGCTGGAGAGGTGACAAGACAGCAACAGGGTCTTCTGCAACCCAGAGGGTAATTCTAAGGGGCCAGGTTCTGTCGGAACCAGAGGTAAGAGAGCCCTAGTGCTGTGTGGTCTCTGAGAAACCTGCAGCGTGCTCCCAGGGAGTCCATTTACACTGCCAAAAAAAAAAAAAACTCAGCTCCAGTCAGGCAGGAGTTTTCGGGCCCGTGACCTCCCATCTCTCCTCCACTCAACACGAATAAGTCAGAAGCCTCAGTGGCCTGCATCAGAAAGAGGCGTTGTTAGACACAGGTGATGCCCACCACCTCCCCATTTTTCACTGGTGGCTTCCCTCCTGTAAAGGGCTTGAGCTCCAGGTGTGGGGGGCAGGAAGTTTTAAGTGGACATATTCATTATGGAACTCAGACTATGGGCAAACAGAGTGCCTAAAGGTATTTTATTATCTGAACACCATCAGCTAAGCAGGAGGCCTTTGCAGAATTTCATCCAAGGGCAAGAGAAGGACAACTGCACAGAACCAGTTTGCAATAGAAATGATGAGAAAAAAAAACTGTTTCCTTTTTACTACACCAGGGAGTCCTGCTCTTTGAATGTTCTGGTTATAGAAAAGGTAACCTCTAAAGGAAATTAGAAAAGCCTCTGAATACTCAAAGTAAATATTAGCAACAACAGTGTAAGAAGGACCCATTATGTATACAAAGAGTCCTTTGGTGGCAACATGTAAGTCAATATCCATAAATATTGCCAAATACTTTGTTCATTTCAAAAGCTTTCTTTCACAAATTCATAGTAAAAAGCATCATCTTGTTTAGATGAATATATTCACCACTGGAATTCATTGAATCTCTTCTAATTTTTCATGCAAAATGTTGAGGCTATGCCTAATCCAAATTTGCACTTATGAACTAGCAGCTCTTTCCTCCTATTTCCAAACGGTCTCTTCCCTCCAGGAATGTATTGTCTTTCCCCAGCCAGCACAAAGGTTCATCCAAGACCACAGCAGTCTTTACCAATGCCTTTTATTTCAAAGTCTTAAATATAGGGAAAATTTTTCTTTACTGACATTTAAGATCTTACAATAGGATTGAAACACTAGGAAGAGACCTATAAAAATTACGATGCATTTATATGCCAAGTCTTCTCTCATATTTTAGCCATTAGTTAGTAACTTTAACTATTGGGTAGAAAAATAGAAAATCCCAGGGTATAAAAGGGGGAGAGTAAGCAAATGTGACAATCCTGTAGTGAATTTGACTGGAGAAAATGCTCTCAAATCAAGGGCCAGACTGAAAAGAAAATATATTTCTAGTTTGCTCATGTACTCTGTTAAGAAAAATATCCAATATTTTTAAAATAGGCAAATGACCTGGGGTGTACCTCAGTGGTAGAGAGCTTGCCTGGGATATGTGAGGCCCTGGATTTCATCCCCAGCATTACAAGAATAAATAAATAAATACAAATAAAGGTAGAATGCCCTTTTAATATCACATTGGAGCACATTTAACAGATAAAAATTTCCCAAGATTATTTCATTGTCTATGAAGGCGTGACACTATTCAATTTATTATCTGCTATGGATCAAAGGCCCAAACTCTCTAATGGACAAAATATAGATAAAAGTTACACATTTGTCTATATTTTGTCCATTAGAGATACAAATGATTTCTGTCCAATAGAAAAGGTGACCCCAAACATTATGCTTATCTTGCTCATGACATATCAGCCAGTTTAGAATCTAAGCCAGCAATCTCTTTTAAATTTTAAGTCAAATGCCTATAAATGTCCATTTCTTCAAATGTTCATTATCATCTTTATCATCCTACTGATTCTCATTTGAATAACCTGAATAAGACTTTTTTTAAGTTTTATTGTTGGTTGTTCAAAACATTACATAGTTCTTGATATATCATATTTTATACTTTGATTCAAGTGGGTTATGAACTCCCATTTTTACCCCGTATACAGATTGCAGAATCACATCAGTTACACATCCACTGATTTACATAGTGCCATACTAGTGTCTGTTGTATTCTGCTGCCTTTCCTATCCTCTACTATCCCCCCTCCCCTCCCCTCCCCTCCCCTCTTCTCTCTCTACCCTATCTACTGTAATTCATTTCTCACCCTTGTTTTTTTTCCCTTTCCCCTCACTTCCTCTTGTGTGTAATTTTGTATAACCATGAGGGTCTCCTTCCATTTCCATGCAATTTCCCTTCTCTCTCCCTTTCCCTCCCACCTCTCATCCCTGTTTAATGTTAATCTTCTTCTCATGCTCTTCCTCCCAACTCTGTTCTTAGTTACTCTCCTTATATCAAAGAAACCATTTGGCATTTGTTTTTTAGGGATTGGCTAGCTTCACTTAGCATAATCTGCTCTAATGTCATCCATTTCCCTGCAAATTCTATGATTTTGTCATTTTTTAATGCAGAGTAATACTCCATTGTGTATAACTGCCACATTTTTTTTATCCATTCGTCTATTGAAGGGCATCTAGGTTGGTTCCACAGTCTTGCTATTGTGAATTGTGCTGCTATGAACATCGATGTAGCAGTATACCTCTTTTAAGGTCTTCAGGGAATAGTCCGAGAAGGGCAATAGCTGGGTCAAATGGTGGTTCTATTCCCAGCTTTCCAATGAATCTCCACACTGCTTTCCAAATTGGCTGCACCAATTTGCAGTCCCACCAGCAATGTACAAGTGTACCCTTTTCCCCACATCCTCGCCAGCACTTGTTGTTTGACTTCATAATGACTGCCAATCTTACTGGAGTGAGATGGTATCTTAGGGTGGTTTTTGATTTGCATTTATCTGACTGCTAGAGATGATGAGCATTTTTTCATGTACTTGTTGATTGATTGTATGTCCTCCTCTGAGAAGTGTCTGTTCAGGTCCTTGGCCCATTTGTTGATTGGGTTATTTGTTTTCTTATTGTCTAATTTTTTGAGTTTTTTGTATACTCTGGATATTAGGGCTCTATCTGAAGTGTGAGGAGTAAAGATTTGTTCCCATGATGTAGGCTCCCTATTTACCTCTCTTATTCTTTTGCTAAGAAAAAAAATTTTAGTTTGAGTAAGTCCCATTTGTTGATTCTAGTTATTAACTCTTGTGCTATGGGTGTCCTATTGAGGAATTTGGAGTCCGACCCCACAGTATGTAGATCGTAGCCAAATTTTTCTTCTATCAGATGCCGTGTCTCTGATTTCATATCAAGCTCCTTGATCCATTTTGAGTTAACCTTTGTGCATGGTGAGAGAAAGGGATTCAGTTTCATTTTGTTGCATATGGATTTCCAGTTTTCCTAGTACCATTTGTTGAAGATGCTATCCTTCCTCCATTGCATGCTTTTAGCCCCTTTATCAAATATAAGATAGTTGTAATATTGTGGATTGGTTTCTGTGTCCTCTATTCTGTACCATTGGTCCACCTGCCTGTTTTGGTACCAGTACCATGCTGTTTTTGTTACTATTGCTCTGTAGTATAGTTTGAAGTCTGGTATCCCTATACTGCCTGATTCACACTTCCTGCTTAGAGTTGTTTTTGCTATTCTGGGTCTTTTATTTTTCCATATGAATTTCACGATTGCTTTATCTATTTCTACAAGAAATGCCGTTGGGATTTTGATTGGCATTGCGTTAAACCTATAAAGAACTTTTGGTAATATCGCCATTTTGATGATGTTAGTTCTGCCTATCCATGAACAGGGTATATTTTTCCATCTTCTAAGATCTTCTTCTATTTCTCTCTTTAGGGTTCTGTAGTTTTCATTGTATAAGTCTTTCACCTCTTTTGTTAGGTTGATTCCCAAGTATTTTATTTTTTGTTTGAGGATATTGTGAATGGAGTGGTTGTCCTCATTTCCATTTCAGAGGATTTGTTGCTGATATACAGGAATGCCTTTGATTTATGTGTGTTGATTTTATATCCTGCCACTTTGCTGAATTCATTTATTAGCTCTAATAGTTTCTTTGTAGACCATTTTGGGTCTGCTAGGTATAGAATCATGTCATCTGCAAATAGTGATAATTTAATTCTTCTTTTCCTATTTTTATGCCTTTAATTTCTTTCATCTGTCTAATTGCTCTGGCCGGTGTTTAGAGAACTATGTTTAAGAGAAGTGGTAAGAGAGGTCATCCCTGTCTTGTTCCAGATTTTAGAGGGAATGCCTTCAATTTTTCTCCATTCAGAATGATGCTAGCCTGAGGCTTAGCATAGATAACTTTTACAATATTGAGGTATGTTCCTGTTATCCCTAGTTTTTCAAGAGTTTTGAACATAAAGGGATGCTGTACTTTGTCCAATGCTCTTTCTGCATCTATCGAGATGATCATATGGTTCTTATCTTTAAGTCTATTGATGTGGTGAATAACATTTATTGATTTCCAATATATTGAACCAGCCTTGCATCCCAGGGATGAATCCTACTTGATCATGGTGCACAATTTTTTGATATGTTTTTGTATCTGATTTGCCAGAATTTTATTGAGGATTTTTGCATCTAGGTTCATTAGAGATATTGGTCTGTAGTTTTCTTTCTTTGAATTGTCTTTGGTTTAGGAATCAGGGTGATGTTGGCCTCATAGAACGAATTTGGAAGTTCTCCCTCTTTTTCTATTTCCTGGAATAGCTTAAAAAGTATTGGTATTAGTTCTTCTTTAAAGGTTTTGTAAAACTCTGCTGTATACCCATCCGGTCCTGGGCTTTTCTTAGTTGGTAGTCTTTTGATGGCTTCTTCTATTTGCTCAATTGATATTGGTATGTTTAGGTTGTCTATATCCTCCTGACTCAATCTGGGCAGATCATATGACTTAAGAAATTTATCAATGCCTTAACTATCTTCTATTTTATTGGAGTATAAGGATTCAAAATAATTTCTGATTATCTCTGTATTTCTGAAGTGTCTGTTGTAATATTGCCTTTTTCATCCAATATGCTAGTAATTTGAGTTCTCTCTCTTCTTCTCTTCATTAGCATGGCTAAGGGTCTGTCGATCTTATTTATTTTTTCAAAGAACCAACTTTTAGTTTTGTCAATTTTTTCAATTGTTTCTTTTGTTTCGATTTCATTAATTTCAGCTCTAATTTTAATTATTTCTTGCCTTCTACTTCTTTTGCTGTTGTTTTGCTCTTCTTTTTCTAGGATTTTGAGATGAATTGTGAGATCATTTATTTGTTGTTTTTTCCTTTTTTTAAGGAATGAACTCCAGGAAATGAATTTTCCTCTTAGAACTGCTTTCAATGTGTCCCATAGATTCCGATATGTTGTGTCTGTGTTTTCATTTATCTCTAAGAATTTTTTAATTTCCTCCTTGATGTCTTCTATAACCCATTGATCATTCAGTAACCTATTGTTCATTCTCCAAGTGATGCATGATTTTTCTTTCCTTCTTTTATCATTGATTTTCAGTTTCATTCCATTATGATCAGATAAAATGCATTGTATTATCTCTACTCCTTTATAATGTCTAAGAGTTGCCCTGTGACATAAAATATGATCTATTTTTGAGAAGGATCCATGTGCTGCTGAGAAAAAAGTGTAACTACTTGATGTTGGGTGGTATATTCTATATATGTCAATTAAGTCTAGGTTATTAATTGTATTATTGAGTTCTATAGTTTCTTTATTCAACTTTTGTTTGGAAGATCTGTCCAGTGGTGAGAGAGGTGTGTTGAAGTCTCCCATAATTATTGTATTGTGGTCTATTAGACTCTTGAACTTGAGAAGAGTTTGTTTGATGAACATAGCTGCACCATTGTTTGCAGCATATATATTCATGATTGTTATGTCTTGTTGGTGTATGGTTCCCTTGAGCAGTATGTAGTGTAACTCTTTATCCCTTTTGATTAAATTTGTCTTGAAATCTATTTTATTTGATATAAGTATGGACACTCCTGCTTGTTTCCGAAGTCCATATGAGTGATATGATTTTTCCCAACCTTTCACCTTCAGTCTATGTATGTCTTTTCCTATCAAATGCATCTCCTGTAGGCAGCATATTGTTGGATCTTTTTTTTTGATCCATTCTACTATCCTGTGTCTCTTAATTGGTGAGTTTAAGCCATTAACATTTAGGGTTATTATTGAGATATGGATTGTTCTTCCAGCCATATTTGTTTATTTATGTTACTAACATGGTTTGTTTTCCTCTTAGATTATTTTTCCCCCCTTTACTATACTACCTCCCACTGTTGGTTTTCATTGTTATTTTCCATTTGCTCTTCCTGTAATGTTTTGCCGAGGATGTTTTGAAGAGATGGTTTTCTAGCTGCAAATTCTTTTAGCTTTTGTTTATCGTGGAAGGTTTTAATTTCATCTTCTATCCTGAAGCTTAATTTTGCTGGATACACAATTCTTGGTTGGAACCCATTTTCTTTCAGTGTTTGAAATATGTTGTTCCATGATCTTCTAGTTTCAGAGTCTGTTAAAAGATCAGCTGTTATCCTGATTGGTTTACCCCTAAATGTAATCTGCTTCCTTTCTCTTGAAGCTTTTAAAATTCTCTCCTTATCCTGTATGTTGGGCATCTTCATTATAATGTGTCTAGGTGTGGATCTCTTATGATTTTGCACATTCGGCAAATCCTATAGGCTTCTAGGATTTGGGATTCTGTCTCATTCTTCAAGTCTGGGAAGTTTTCTCGTATTATTTCATTGAACAGATTGCTCATTCCTTTGATTTGGACCTCTATACCTTCCTGTATCCCAATGACTCTTAAGTTTGGTCTCTTTATGTTATCCCATATTTCTTGGATATTCTGCTCATGGTTTCTTAACAGTCTTGCTGAGCTGTCTATGTTCTTTTCAAGTTGAAATATTTTGTCTTCATTGTCTGATGTTCTATCTTCTAAGTGTTCTACTCTGCTGGTAGTATTCTCATTTGAGTTTTTAAGTTGGTTTATTGCTTCCTGCATTTCTAGGATTTCTGTTTGTTTGTTTTTTATAACCTCTTTTTCCCTGTATAGTTGATCTTTTGCTTCTTGGATTTGTTTATGTAATTCATTGTGGAAGTGATCTTTCATTGTCTGATTTTACTGTCTAATGTCTTCCTTGAGACTCCAGATCATCTGAAGCATGTAAATCCTAAATTCTTTATTTGACATTCCATCTGCTGCAGCTATTACCTCTTCTAAAGTGAGTTGACCTGCATTGCTTGTGGTCCTTTCTTTCTTTGTCTTTTCATACTGCTCAAGTTTCTTTCTGCTTGGTGAAACTGTTATGTTATTGAATTTTCCCCCTATATATTTATATTGCTCTTGTATAGTTGCAAAGTCCCCCTTGCAGGGGTGGGCAGCAGCTGTGCTCCTCCTCCAATTGGGGTGATCTATCACGCCGGCGGGCCCCTGGGCCCCTTCTCCAGGTCGAGTGGTCTGCCTACCTTGCGGGCAACGGCTGGGCCCCTCCTCCAATAGGGGTGATCTGTCTACCACGCTGGCGGCCTCTGGGCCTGTTCTCCAGTTTGCAGGTCTGTCTATCTTGCAGGCACGGGCTGCAGCTGTGCCCCTCCTCCAATTGGGGTGATCTTTCAACTATGCAGGTGGACTGCTGGGCCCCTTCTCTGGGATGCGTGGTCTGCCTACCTTGCGGGTGGCTGCAGGGCCCTTCCTCCAATTGGGGTGATGTTTCTACCACTCTGGCAGGCTTCTGGGCCTGTTCTGCCGGTCAGTCGCAGGTCTGCCTACCTTGCAGGCATGGGCTGCAGCTCTGCTCTGCCCCTCCTCCAATTGGGGTGACGTGTCTACCAACCGGCGGGCCTGTTCTCCTGAATAAGACTTGACGTATGTTATATACCTCTGTGACAGCCATGAGGGTGTTTTTTTTAATTTCAAAAAATTGCATTTTGACAATTCTGTTATTACTTTGCTTTGAAATAAATCCACTACCCTGAAATGCCCTTCATCAATGTCATGGATTTAGGATATTCACTTACTCATTCATTCACTCAATCATTCACATGACAAATATTTATTGAGAATGTATTATGTGCCATTGAACCAACAGAAGTCCTAGTCCTCATAAAATTTATAGTCAAATAGGAAACAGAAAACAACTAATTTTTTAAAAACACACAGTACATATAAAGAAACTAGAAAAAGATATATCATTTGTCTTTTACATCATAAAACTTTTATAATAAATCTTAAGCACAGATCCATGAACTTAAAACCTTATGAAATACAAATGGATCTGGGCAAAGAAGAGTGAGAGGCATTACACATGCTACAAAGCATCCAGCTGCCAAATGACTTTTATTGTCCATAAAAAAATCAAATAATTCAAATAATTTAAGATTTTAAAGGGAAATCCATAATGATCGGGGCTTCTAGTAATTGAAAGAAACTGCTGAACATGTAAATTAAAAACTAAATAAAACATTCAATTATTTATGAAATAAGTAATAAATCCTAACCTTATTGAATAAAGGAGATGTTTCACTATTCAGATACTTGAACTTGTTCTCATAAATCAAATTTTTAAAATAACACTCAGAGCTAGAGGCCATCACAAAAACATCTGAAATTTAATTGTAAAACTTAATTTGAATAAACCAAGTGCCATTGATGAAACTGTGGAATTATTCTTTGTACATAAAATGGAAGAGTGTTTAAAAAAAGCACTCTTGAATCAAATGTATGAAAGATGATATGTCATGAGCTTTGTAATGTTTTGAACAACCAATAAAAAAAGCCAAAATCTACTGCTATAATTACATTAAATCTTTCACACATAATTGGAAAATGTAAATAAACCTACTAATAGTTAGGCTTATCATAATAAATAATAATACTTAAATAAATCAGTGGATATTAGAGTCTAAAACCAGTGCTATGCATATAAGAAAACTGAGTTTATATTAAATGTGTCCTTTCAAATCAGTGTGGAAAATTTATGTCATAGGGCCAATAGCTGACCTTAAGTAAAAGGAAATATACCTCTACCTCACATAACAGCCCCCAAAATATTTCAAAAAATATTAAGATATATGCCAACAATTAATAACATAAAAAAGAAAAATACAGAATTTTTGAGAAAGGACTGGAATGCTACAAAGCATGGCATGAAGCCCATGTGTCATTACAAAAGACAGATTTTAATTCATAAAAATAAAAATGAGTAGAGAAAAGGCACCAGGGAAAGGAGGAGGAGAGGGAATGTGGAGATACTGGAGAATGACATTGACCAAATTATATGGCTAAATCATGCACTTGTGTAAATATTTAACAATGAATCTTATTATTAAGTATAATTACAATGCACCAATACAAAATATGGAAAAAGATAAGTAAATCAAAAAATAAGCCGTGTGCAGTGGTGCACGCCTGTAATCCCAGTGACTCAGAAGCCTGAGGTAGGAGGATCCCAAATTCAAGGCCAGTCTCAGCAACTTAGAAAAGCCCTGAGCAATTCAGTGAGATTCTGTCTTAAAAAAATAAAAAGAGATGAGGAGGTAGCTCAGAGTTGTAAAATGCCCGTGGGTTAAATCCTCAGTACCGAAAAGGAAAGAAAAACAATAAGAGATTTTGACAAATTAGAAAAATATGTTAATATACTCTATGATAGAATTCATTATTCAAATTAATGTCCACACATATTAAGAAAAATATGCAGAAGATAAAAGCAAATCATACAACAGAAAAACATGCAAAGGATATGAATTAGCTAATCCCAGGGAGGAAATAATGAATGAACAAAACTACAAAGCAATGCTCAAACTCTGACAAAGAAAGGCAAGTTTAAGATAATTATTTATCTTTTTCAGCTGTCCAAAAGATTGCTGTGAGAAGACAGGCTCAGTTAGTCATAATAGGGAACTCCTTTTGTAATTTTTTTAAATTTTTCTTTTAGTTGTAGTTATTCACAATACCTTTACTTATTTATTTTTATGTGGTGGTGAGGATCCAACCCAGTGCCTCACACATTCTAGGAAAGTGCTCTACCCTTGAGCCATAACCCCAGCCCCAGGAACTCCCTTTTGAAGGGCAATTTGGTAATATTATCAAAACTCATGGAATAGATAGTGTTTGACCAAGTAATTTTATTTGCATAAAATTATCTTACCAATATTTTTGCAAGAAAGCCAAAAATGAAAAAAAAAATTGCAACAATGTTTGTAGTAGCTAAACACTGAAAGGAGTGGGTAGAACCAAGAAGTTCCCAAGGAAACAGGTTGTAATTTTTTGGATCTTTTAATCAGGGATTAGATTCATGCAACACTATTTATTAAGTACTTATGACATGTTAAAACCAATGCCAAGGCCTGGGGTTGTGGCTCAGCAGTAGAGTGATCGCCTGGCACGTGCAGGGCCCTGGGTTTGATCCTCAGCATCACATAAAAATAAATTAAAATGGAGGTATTGTGTCCAACTACAACTAAAAAATAAATATTTAAAAAAAAAACAATGCCAAGTTTTGAAAACCAAATCCCTAAATGTAGAGCTGTAAATATGGCCATGATTTTTTTAAATTAAAGGACATGAAAAACAAGTACAGAATAGTCTTAACTTTAGGAGGAATAAAAAACAGAGTCTGCCCCATGTGTCTATGCCTAAGAAAACCACTATATATCTAGAAGTCTCAAAGGATGCACACTCGTTGCTAAAAGCAATTTTCTCAAAAGAATGAGAATTGAGAAAAGGTGTGCTTTCCTTTTTATTTATACTTTTCTGCAATTTTATTTTTTTCAAAATTGTGCAAATAATTTTCGAGACTAAATCTATAAAACTAAAATTATGGTCAATTTTTTGATAAATTCAAAAGATTTTGAAATATGCTTCTATAGCATATTTCATCAAATTTATAATAAGACTAAAAAACTGTTGCAGCTAAGACTGTTCTGAGAAGGCTGATCTGTGTGATATCAATTACACGATGTGAATGCTGGACAGTGGCTGCAGGCCACTTGTTTGTTAGTAGAGTGAGAAACACTTGAGTTCTTTCTTACATGCCAGGCACTGGGGTAAGCCCTGCTATGCTGGAAAAGCAATTTCATCCCTTAAGTGGTTTCCAGTCTAAGAGGATAGTCACCTAAGAATAACTCTAATAAAAGATAACTGTAATAAGTACATGTGAAGGACTTCAACACTAAATGACCAGGAGGCTGTGAGGCAAAACCTGGAAAAACTAACTGAATTATGGCCCAGGGACCAACAGAATAGGCATCACCTGGAAACTTGTTATAAATGTACAATTCTAGGTCTCACAGCAGACTCACCATCAGGGTATACAGGACGCAGAATCTTTGATGATGCAGATTTAAAAAAAAACAATTCCTTGACCTGGTACATGAGGTTTGGCCACCCACTGATTGATGAATACCTAACATGGAATGCTGGCTAATTTGGGTTGTCAACTTGACTATATTGAGAGACACCTAGAAAGACGTTAAAGCATACTTCTAGGTGTGTCTGTGAGGGAGTTTTTAGAGAGCTTTGGCATGTGGGTCAGCACACTGGAGAAGACCTGCCCTGCCTGTGGGCAGCTCCACCAATAGACTGGAAGCCCTGGGGAAACAAGGAAGAGAAGGAGGGACAGTGCCGCATGCACAGGCTGAGTTCTTCTTGAGCAGGTAGGATTTTTGCTGCTGCCATCACCTGGAGAATCAGACTCCAACTTCTTCAGCCTTTAACTGTGAACCCATACCAATGACTCTCCAGGGAGTTTCAGGCCTTCTGCCCTGGGTGGGGGCTGCTCTGGCTTCTTAGACCAGACCCCCAACTCTCTAGTATGCCAGTGGTCATTGGAGGATTATCCAGCCTCGGATCTCGGAAGCTAATCCAACAAATCCCTTTTGTAATTATATGTACATTCTGTTGGTTCTGTTCTCGATAGAGCCCTGACTAATAGGCATGGTAATTGTGAATGTAACACTGCTACAAACAAGTACCTTCAAAGGTGCCCACCCTGCTCATTGTAGCCAATGCGTGTTTGAACTTATTTACCAGTAAGAGCAATGTCCTTATCAACCCTGGGGAATTTTTCGTTACAACTAAAATAAGGTGAGAAATGAATTTATTTTGGTTTTAGGAAAGTTATTTCAACATCCTATACCTTGGTATTGGTTGACCTGTTTTTAAAACATGTCTGCAAGCCCTAACTTCTGTCTCTGAATAATGTTAATTATGAATTTAACACACAAACTATAAAAATCATAGTGTTGAGAGGGAAATACCTCCTGCAGGAATTATACAATTAAAGAGGCTTGTTTTTGCAAGTCCCCTTGGCCAAGAGCTCTTTAAGTCAAGGAGTTTCATTTCCCTAGTTCTAAACTAATTGGCCATGATATAAGGAACATTGTAATCTTTGTTTGAATTACTCCATTCATTTCACATCAAAAAGCATTAATGTGCTTCTGAACTAGGAAACTTGTTAACATTTCTCCAATCTACGCATCTAATTAGTCTCAATAAATATTTATGAAATGTTTTTCCACTTCAAAGGAAAATATATTATCTATGACATTTAAGACAGAATTACGTGTCTATTGATGACCTTATAGAACAAAAGCAGGCTTATGCATATCTTTACTTAGTTAAGACCATTTGCCAGATATCATGAGAGATTTTAAACAGCAGTCACACACTCAAACTCCCAAAGACTAAAAGATGGTTTCATTAGCCAATAAAGATGAAATGCCTTAATGTAACCATGGTGCCTGAACAATGGAATAATAGATCCCTATGCTGTCAACTCCTCAAAGTATTCAAATCTTATGACATGTTTCAAGAAAGACGTTGGTAAGCCTGATAACACCCACAGTGAAGAATAATACAGGTATTTTGTTCTATGAAAAACCACATGCAGAAATATTTGGTTTGGAAAAGACTATATATATATATATACTGAGAAAAAAATTGATTTCTTACATATTTAATGGAAGGGCTATCTTTTAGAAAAATTGAACCAAACAGTTCTGTTAAATGCAAGACAGAAGATTAAGAGCAATAGTTAAAAATCCCAGGAGCATATATTTTAGTCAAATATAAGAGTCTTCAATTAATACGAAACTTATATAAGTTATGGAATAAAAAACACAAATTAGATCATTATAATTCTTGAGAAGCCATCTAGTTACCAAGGTCTGCTTAATCCCCTGCACTGGATTATGCTAAGTGAAGTTAGCCAATCCCAAAAAAAAAAAAAAAATGCCAAATGTCTTTTCTGATATAAGGGGGGTGACTTAAAATGGGGTAGGGAGGAAGTGCATGAGAAGAAAATTACCTCTAGATAGGGAAGAGAGGGAAAGGGAGAAGGGGAATTGCATGGAAGAGGGAAGGAGACCCCCTTTATTATACAGAATACAGGTATGACGATGTGAGGGGGAATAAAAGAAGTGTGTCACATTAGATTGGGTAGAGAAAAGTCATGGGAGGGGAGGGGTGGGGAAGGGGGGAAAGGAAGGACAGCAGAATAAAATAGACATTATTATTGATATGGGTATATACATGACTGCATGACCAATGTAATTCTGCAACCTGTACACTCAGAAAAATGAGAAATTATATCCCATCTGACTCAAATGTATGATATGTCCAGATCATTGTACTGTCATGTGTAACTAATAAAAAATATGGAAAAAAAAGAAAACAAGTGATTAAAAATTTTACAAAAAAAGAAATCCCCTGCACTCTCCTTCAAACACACAAGAAAGTAATCCCTTTGTGTTTAAGGAGCACTACAACAAAGATCTGAATGTCTTTTAAGAGACACTGTGTGAGGACTGCCCAGGGGTACATCAGATTTTCTCTTTCAGCTTTCATTCTCCAGTCCTTAACCAAGAGCGCACTGAGGGACAGACAGGGCCACCAACTGCAAAAATCACAGAAGGGACAAAGTTGCCCAGAGAAATCCAACAAAGCACAAACAAACGGAAGAAAACCATTGAACAGTGGCATGGCTAAAAATCCACAAAATCTCAAGTACTACCCCTCAAGGAGATTTTTCTCAAAATCTGAAATTCTCATGCAAAAGGAATGTGTGTCTGTGTCTGTGTGTGCACGCGCACTCGCGTGCATGCAAGAAAAAAGGACTTGGACTAATGTGTCTTTATAAAACTAGAAAACATTATTTTCTGATTCTGGCTCTATCATTCATCATAAAGGAACACTAGACCTATTGTAAAACATAGAAGACATAGAAATGCAAATATGTGTGTGTGTGTGTGTGTGTGTGTGTTCAATGTAAACAACAGAAAGGTAAGCTTAGTGGTTACATTTAAATAAAACAATATGAAGTTGATTGTGATTCTTTTTGGCAAACTTAAATGCATTTGATCCATTCAAAAATTCAATCTTTCATAATGTTATTTTCTACTAAAAAGGATGAATATTTGAATTGATTGTATCTTTGTGTTATTTTATCGGCTCCATTGTTTGGTACAGTTGGAAAAGCCCAAGACAATAAAGTTCCTTTCATGGAAATTAATTGCATACAAAGTTATCTTTATGATTAAATGAATCAGCTAAATAAGTAGTTTAGATGCACAATTAGAAGAAATAGGCTTTTTTCCTTGGTTATATGATACAATAGTGTTTTGGAAAATATATTCTTGCATGAATTTTTCTACTGAATCTTGAATCATTGTTATTATTGAGTCTCCTTCTTTAAGCCTAGATGAGGATGTTAATATTTATAATACAGAAACTTTTACAAAATTTTGGAAATAAGTTTCAAAAGTGAATTACATAAACCTTACTATTGAGTATTAGCATTGGAGTTAATTACATGCTTATACCCATTTTAGGAAATGTAACAACCATACAATGAAACCAGGTCTTGAGGAAGAAGACTTAGAAGATGAAGAGGAAGGAGAAAAAAAAAGAATTAGAGTAGAGAGAGGTGTGAATGTGTCTCTACAAAAGTCATATGCCAAAGTCTTAACTCCTGATGTGAATTTATTTTGAGTCAGGGCCTTTAAGAAATATTTAAGATATGTGAGGCCCTGAGTTTGGTACCTCCAGTAATAGATCTAATGGTCTTGTTTTACAAGAAAATGGGGCTGTTTCTGCCATATGAGGACAATCCAAGAAGACAACTGTCTACAAGCGAAGAAGAGATCCCTCACCAAGTACAGAATCTGCCAGCATCTTGATCTTGGATTTGTGAGAAATAAATGTTGATTGTTTACACCAAAAAAAAAAAAAAAAAAAAAAAAAAAAAAGGAACACTAGATGTTAACAAAGGAAAACTGAGAATATATTTAAAGTTGGTTTCTTCTTTTATAAACAAGGCAAATTTTAAGTATTGTCTTAGAAATTTAAAACGTTGAAATTTATTGACAGTGGCTCCCAGTACATCTTACAACCATGTATTAATAACAATTACAGTTTATTGACTGTGTGTGGTCAGCCTTTGTCAGGTATTAACATACATTACCTTTAATTCATCAAGAACTTTTTATAGTAACTTTTAGTTGCCTATGAGGAACCAGAGATATAGGAAGGCTTTGTGATTTTCTGGTAGTAGACCCAGAAAACTGGCACTAATAAGTCAGTGTTGTTATTTATACAAAAATGTGTGTGTGTGTGTGTGTATATATATATATATATATATATATATATATATATATATATACATACACATACATATATATGTGTGTGTGTGTGTATTACTGACTAGAGTAAAAAAGGCTTACAATTTCAGTTCTAATTCCAAATGATTAATTTGGCAAGAGAAGTAAAAATAATAATCTGATTCATCCATCACTTATCTTTTATTTCTGCAATATTTTTTTAGAGTTTGAACTTTTTATTTTTATTTTTTAATTAATTTTTTATTTATATATGACACTGGAATGCATTACAATTCATATTACACATACAGAGCACAAATTTTTCATATCTCTTGTTGTATACAAAGTAAATTCACACCAATTCTGGACATCATTATCCAAAGTGTATGTATAAAGACATGAATTGGTATGAATATTTCTGCAATATTAACTTCTAGTTTTTTGAACAACACATAAACATTAAAGTCCATTCACATGTTAGTTTGCCCAATAATAGGAATTTTAAATCCTGCTGGAAATAATATCTGTACACTTGAATATGTATGCCTATGTATTTGCACCACAAGATAGAAAAAGAGTCATCTCAAATACATTTATTATGTAAAGAAGATATAAAATTGACTGTTTATAAAATAAAATTAGGTTGGTCATTTACTCTGGAGATAAAAATCATGATCTGTAAAGTATATTTTAAACTTTTATTTTAGGAAAACATGAAATTTCTTAAGTGGTATTTTAATAATAGGATTTTTTTCTTGCTTGGTTCTTTCTATTTACAGCATACACATAAATTTTCACAATGATAATAGGCTTGAAATTTCAAACATGTATTTTCTTTTATAGAATTTTAGATATTAAAGAACTTGCAAATTTAATGTACATGTATTTTAAATGAGGAAACTGAAATTAGGAAAGTTTGAGATTTGAATGAAATTTTCTTTCAAAAAAAATCATTATTGGTTTTAAGACTTAGCATCCTTCTTTCTGACTGAACATGGTGCCCTACACTGTATGGATAACAAAGTTTCTCAGATTTTACATTTTTTTCTTAAAAAAAAAAAAGAGGAGGGAGTGAAGAACAGAAGTTCATTTAATTAGACAAAGAGGAGTCAGGGGATGGGAATGGGAAAGACAGTAGAATGAATCAGACATAACTTTCCCATGTTCATGTATGAATACACGACCAGGGAAATTCTGTATCATGTTCAACCACAAGAATGAGATCCAAATTAGAATAAGTTAAACTCCGTGTATATATAATATGCCAAAATACATCCTACTGTCATGTATATCTAAAAAGAAAAAATTTTAAAAATTGAAAAAAAAAAGACTGAGGGGCTGGGGCTGTATCTCAATTGCTAAACACTTGCCTAGCATGTGTGAGGCTCTGGGTTCAGTCCTCAGCACATAATAAAAATAAATAAATTAAATAAAGGCATTCTGTCCATCTACAACTATAAAAGGAAATTTTTTTTAAAAGTTTGAGAGAGGGCTGGGGATGTGGCTCAAGTGGTAGCGCGCTCGCCTGGCATGCGTGCGGCCCGGGTTCGATCCTCAGCACCACATACAAACAAAGATGTTGTGTCCGCCGATAACTAAAAAATAAAATATTAAAAAATTTAAAAAAAAAAAAAGTTTGAGAGAGCTGATCCATCACGGCAGCAATTACAAAACAATTTTCCATTACTGCATTTAAAACACACACACATGCACATGCACACGCACACACACACACACACACACACACACACACACACATTTTCTGAGAATGCCTTACAAAAGTCATTGTCCTCATGCTAGAGGACATATCAACATATATCAAACATATCAAACCAGGTCTTCTCTTCCCTTTCACCTGCCCATTCACTTTCTTTTTTACCTAGTATCAAATCCAAAGTGCTAACAAAGGCCCTCTGTCACATCCTGTGCCCACTCTGACCTGCCATCTCCACTTACTGTCCTCTCCCATCCTCCCATCCCCATATGGCCCTCTTTGCTGTTTCAGCAGGGACACACTTGGACCTCAGGGCCTTTCCTCTTCCAATTTGTTTTCCTCAGAAATCTCTTTTCCCAGATAAGCCCTCTGAAGATAGGTTACCTGGGATGGCTGCCCACCGAGATGAATGATATCCTTGGATGCCAAACCTGTGCAGCAGAGATAAACTTCAAGGATGACCTCAGTTGTGTGTACCCACCTCTCTTCTCCAGGGGTACAGTTATCTTCAAACTCAGAGCAGCACTGTGAATTTATTATATAAGAGTCCAGGAAACTTGCAAGAGCAAGAAGTGTCTCACTGCTGCATTGGCTTTAAATATGTATATATTGTAGCACTATGCATAGTGGCCAGCATATGGAATCAACCTAAATGTCCATCAGTGGATGAATGAAGAAAGAAAATGTGGTGTATATATTCAAAATGGAATAGCATTTATCCACTAAAAAGCATGAAATCCTGTCATTTGTGACAACATGACTGGACCTGGAAGACACTGCATTAAGTGAAATAAGTCAAACACAGAAAGGTAAATACTTCATGATCTCTATTAATGCAGGTACAATGTTACAGTTATGAAGCATAAATAAGTTCTGGTGTTCTATGACATAGCCAGGTGAAAATAATTAACAACAATGCATTATATATCTCCAAATAGAGGATTTAGAAAGTAAGCACCATAAAGAAGTGATAAAAGTTGAAGGTGATGAATATGTTGATTTCCTGAGTTGATCATTATTCAATATGCACATAAATCAAAACATTGCACTCTGCTTAATAAATATACACAAATATTGTGTCAATCAAAAATTAAATTTTAAAAATTAAAATTAGTAAAATTCCCTTCAGGGCTCTGAATCACTTGAGATCACTAGAATCCATTTTAGTCTTTTGAAGAATTCTTTTTCCAGGTTTGACATAATAGATTTCTTCAGAGAGCAAAATAACCTAGGAAGATCCCCTTCTATCAGTGACACCAGGTAACCCACACACACACATTATCCAAGCCCATACTTTTTTTAATGTAGAAATAATCTCATTTTTAAAAGAGACTATATAAATAGGTTATCATTTCCCCAATAATTTGGGGAAAAATAAATAGTTTGGGGGAAATCAATGAATAAATCATTTATCAAATTTATTGGGATTCAGGTTAGCTTAATCATCCAATTGGTATTTATGAATACTTACTACAGGCAACAAATTTTTCCTAAATAATTTCAGCTACAAAAGCATAATTTAGATATGAATTCTACCTTCACAAACTTACAACCTCATTATTCTAACATGAAGAAATAAAATGTCTGAGAAATTTTAAAGAACCATAAGTGGTCAGAAAAGTAAAGGCATGTATCCAATGTGGGAGAGTGGAAAAGGAGACAAGAGGATCTGAGATGGTTTCATCACAGCAAACAGAGTTTTCAAATCTGGCTATGATGGTTCTATGCAATCTCACACTCATTCCTTTATCCATTTCAGCGTTATGTATAAAGTGTGATTTTTTATCATCCTTACCATAGTTTTTCACATGAAAAAATAGAGAGCCAAGGTGATTTATGCAGGTTACCTAAAGTGACAAAACTCATCAATGACAGAATTTGAACTTGAAATTCCATCTACTGACCCCTAAAGCTAAGCTCTTTCCTTCAAGTCAGGCTAGATCAATTAATAAATATTTACATGGAAATCATACTAAATGCTGTAAAAGTTATTTCTATTGTCAATGGGGCCTTATCTCCCTATCTCATCAAAAATTTAGTCTTAAACAATTTGCTTCAAACTCTGTCCACATTAGAACTTAGAAATTCAAAGAAGCTGAAAATAGTTCATAAAAGACTGACACGATAGCTAAACTATGGAACCAACCTAGATGCCCTTTAATAGATAAATGGATAAAGAAACTGTGGTATATATACACAATGGAACATTACTCAGCATTAAAAGAGAATGAAATCATGGCGTTTGCAGGTAAATGGATGGAGTTGGAGAACATCATGCTAAGTGTAGTAAGCCAATCCCAATTGAGAGAGAGAGGATCTTGCTAACTGGCACAGGCTAGCCTCAAGTTAGTGATCCTCAACCCCAGTCCTCCAAATCACTGAGATTACAGACATGAGTCACCATTCCCAGTTGAAAGAACTTCTTTAACAGAATGACTTAATAGCTGAATCTCTTCAGTTTTTCCAAGAAAGAGGGTTTGGGATGTCACACTACTCATCAGGGACTGTATTAGTCAGGTTCTCCATAGAAATAAGATCAAAAGGATGCATGCACAGCAATCCCCTCGTATCTACAAAGGATGTATTCCAAGACCCCCAGTGGATGCCAGAAATCATGAAAAAAACAGAAATATACATACAATGATTTTGTCCTACACATACCTATGGTAAAAATCAATCTATAAATTAGAGAAAGATATTAACAATAATAGATATATCAATTTAAGAACAATAATGATATTGTGACTGCTGATCTGATAACGAAGTCAATTACTAAGTAACAAAAAGGTGGATAGTATATACAACATGGATACACTGGGCAAAGATACCCAAGAATAGCCCAATTTGAATATAAAGGAAAAAAATCAATATCCAAACTCAAGGTTGTTAGGCAAAAGAGTTTATTCTGACTCACCCTTTTTGTTCTATTCAGGTCTTCAATCAATTGGAGGAGACCTGCTCACTTTGGTAGAGCAGATTACCTTCTCTAGTCTACCAGATTCAAGTGATAATCTCATCTAGAGACACACTCACGGACAAACCCTAGATGAAGTTGAACAAAATGCCTGACCACCCAGTGGTCCAGTCAAATTAACATATAATATTAACAAAGTTAATACATAAGATTAACAAGGACTTAATAAAGAACTGGCACAGTTCTTGATTGACTACAATAGCTCTTGATGGAAAATCAAAATTGGTCCCTAATTTATTTTATTAAAATCCTTAGTATTTATTACAATAGAGAACAGAAAACAAATGCAAATGGGTGAATTTGTAGTTCATGTGCACACAGTTCCTTTCTAACTTTAATATTAAAAAATAATGGGAGTTTCAAAGGTTAGATTTGATGGTGACGATGGAGTAAGACAGGTGACATTACTGCTCTCAATATGCATCCTTACATGCTGGCTAGCGTGCTAGGTCACTGCCCTGAAGAGCAGTCACTGTCAACTAGCTCCCATTTTCCTGGTCAAAGAAATTCCTGGTAGAAAGTGAAAGGCATGCATGCTGAGCAGAATTCACATATTTAAAAAAGAAAATAAACTATTTCTATGGTTCTTACAAAGTCGAGTTTATGTAATGGGACCAGATTGTTTCTGAAAAACAAAAATCATGTTCAGCTAAGAAAACATCAACATCAGTCTCCATGAAATTAACATTCATGTATAATATTCAATTCATGTAAGTCTTCCTTTTTTGAATAATCTGTGAAACTAAAATAAAAAGTGCATGACAGAAATGTTTAGTGATAAGCTAATAAATTTTATTTGTCAGCTTTTACTTTCATTTCTTATTTTCTCCTGTTGTATTCTCTCTCTTATTAAAGAAGTGACTGTGATTTCACTTCTGGCCAGATGATAGGAAGAAAATAATTTCCTTTCAATTAAAAAAATGAATACTGAGAAATTGTCTGAAGATTTTAATAACTAAAATGACAAAAAACTTCGTAGGAAAATAAGTTTGTTTTTTGGAAAAAGCATTATCATTGTATATGATTTTGGAAATACAACAAATGTGCTTCTTCCTTCCTAACCAGCTGGAAAGAGCAATTACAAGATGCAAAATGATATGCAGAGTATTTTATAAAGAATTATAACAGTTATTATTTTCCAGAGCCTTCTTCATGAGAGATACAGTGCCAGTCTCTTTAAATAGTCACCTAGTCTTCAGAACCATCCTAAAAATATGCATGCATTATTATTCCTATATATAGAAAGGAAATTTAAAGAAATTGAGAAAAGTTTCAGCTCATAAAACCAGTGAGGAGCAAAGATAAGAGTTAAACCTGGTTCAGTTGCTCCTAGCATTAGAATTTATACTACTCTTCTACATGACTGCCTAAATTAAAAATCAATAAAATTTTTGGACTTCATCCTAAAATCATCTATAAACCCTTCAAAAATTAAGTGAAAAATTTATTGTAGAAAAATCCAATGAGAAGAAAACTTTGCTTTGGCAAACATTTAGGGCAAATATATTATGGGTAAGGATATTGTTTTTCAAGAAACTGTTGGAAATATAGAGAGTTATGAGAGTCTCCATTCTCAAGAGAACCAAGGCAAACATAATTTATAATGAACACATGAGAAATAAGTCCTACAAATCATAAGTGGTAAAAAATGTATGAGGAATGAGGATTAACGTGGTCTGACCTGACCAGGATTGATAGACTCCCAGGCAGAAGAATAACTTCCCTGTGACTTAAATGGCTGCCATGGGTGGGGGCGGGGATCAGATTCAGATGTTCTTAGTCCAGTCCATGAATACAATCCAACTTCAAAGAGCAAGGAAAGGGGAGATCCAACATGGCGGCGGGCACTGAGAGATCAATTCTCTGACCTCTTCAGCTGGGCGGGCAAAGGGAGTCTTAAACCGTCTGGATGCTGTTTGCTCAGGATCACTAGGCAATGCTGGGCTGACGTGGACCTGGGGCAAACAGTCTGCGCCCCTCAGAACCCACACTGAGCCTGGAGCGGGTGAATTCAGGCTTCCCTACGCAGTTTCTGGCTGATAGACTGCGCCTCACAGCCAAACCGCTGTGACTGGGCGCTACAAACGCTAACACTGAATAGAGAAACAACTCTTCGGTTCCTCTGTGAACCTTTTTGAGGTAATACAAACCAAGCCTTCATAAGCAGCGGCCACAGGATTGAGACCAGGCTTTGGAGAGCCGGTCTGGACCCACCAGTCACATCGGACACCCAGAAAAGGGAGCCAACGGCCGCAATTCGCATGGGACATCACCATGGCAGAGAACTGACGTCACCAGAATGCAGTGGAGGAGATAACTTCATTGAAACCGGCAGATGCAGGTGTGTGACCCCCGTCCTTCCTCTCCACACAGTGGGGAAGTCTCAAGGGTCCCTCCCAGCTCTCCCGTGAGCGAGATAGTCAGACCGAGGGAGCCAGGAGCAGCGCAGAACCCCCAGCTACCGCTCCTACCAGTGCTGACAAATGAGGTCTCTTTTGCCAGCTCTGGGGCATGGCTGCCAGAGGGCAGGCAGGATATGCTGAAGGTTCTCAGCCCCAGGCTCCACGGCCTTGGGGTCTGGGGAAGGAGCAGACAGGGAGAGTGTGCCCAGTCGTTTGGGAGAGTGGGGCTCCCGGGAGCAGGAGACCCGACGTGTAGCCAGTGTTGTGGTGAACGTCACCGGTGAGTAGGGCCTGGCTGGAGGAAAAGTGGGGAAGTGACTAGATACCAGAAAAGGCTCTAGACACTCAGGATTAGAGAGCCGCCCAGTAGGGAAGGAGGAGCCGCCTTACAGTGATTGGTTCCTGCGTATTGACAGGAGAAGCTTGGCCCGGTGGGCACAGCTCCACCTACTGGAAGTTAATCGAACTCTAAGACTGCATTTTTTTAATTTTTTAAAAATTTTTTAAATAAATTTATTTTTTTTATTTTATTTATTTTTTTATTGGTTGTTCAAAACATTACAAAGCTCATGACATATCATCTTCCATACATTTGATTCAAGTGGGTTATGAACTCCCATTTTTTACCCCAAATACAAGTTGCGGAATCACATCAGTTACACATCCACATTTTTACATAATACCATATTAATGACTGTTGTATTCTGCTACCTTTCCTATCCCTACTATCCCCCCTCCCCTTCCCTCTCATTTTCCCTCTGTACCCCATCTGCTGTCGTTTAATTCTCTCCCTTGTTTTTTTTCCCCTTTCCCCTTTCCTTTCTTTTCATTTCTTTTCAATTTCCTTATCCCTCTTTTCTTGAATTCTACCTGTTTACTCTCATTCTCTTTAGCGACTTCTTCCCTCCGCTTCTAATAGCTTTCCTCCCAAGCATCACGTTGCTGTTTATGTGTAATTTACTAAATGTGTATAGGTAAATGTTCCGAGGCGTTATATAGTGCTACCAATTCCCTAGCTACCCCCAAATACTCCAGACCATTTTCCTGTTCATATCCCTCATCAGTAGAGCAATCGTCCAAGGTTGCCAAGATATACCAACCTCTCTACCATCACATCACTCGACCTAAACCTAAGTCCCAAGACCAAACCGCAGATCATTATATGCCATCAGAATCCGTACACAGTTTAGGAAATGATTGAATCTGCTTTAAAGTGCAACAAAATTCATCATCTCTAGTCATAGTCTCCCATCACATAAGAGAGACTCTGGAGATACACAAAACCAAATAAATTTATAGGAGTAAACAATAACTCAGCAGTCAAACAGAACCGGAAGCAACATGAGCAGCATGAAAAAGCAAGGAAGAAAAGGAGTAAAAACAATGCAGGACAGCCTAAATCTACAGGAGAACCTAGAGGCATCAGAAAAATGGTCAAATAAAGAACTCAAGGAATACCTTAGACAGATGGAATGGAATCTTAAAGAGGACATGAGACAGCAAATTCAAACAATGAAAGAACACATTGAAAATGAATTACATAAACAGATAAAAGAAGCAAATAAGCAACTTTACCAGGAGATAGAGATTATAAAAAAATCAAACAATAATCCTAGAAATGAAGGAAACTATAAACCAAATTAAAAACTCAAATGAGAGTATCACTAACAGAGTGGAGCAAGTAGAAGCTAGAACGTCAGACAATGAAGACAAAATATATCATCTTGAAAAGAGTCTAGCCAACTCAGAAAGGCTGGTAAGAAACCACGAGAAAAACATCCAAGAGATATGGGATAACATAAAAAAACCAAACTTAAGAGTCATCGGGATAGAGGAAGGTATAGAGGTCCAAACCAAGGGAATGAGCAATATATTGAATGAAATAATTTTAGAAAACTTTCCAGATATAAAAAAAGGAAACGGATGTACAAATTTTAGATGCATACAAGACACCGAGCATACAAAATCACAGTAGACCAACGCAAAGACATATTGTTATGAAGATATCCAATATACAGAACAAAGAGAAAATATTAAAAGCTACAAGAGAAAGGAGGCAGATTACATTCAGGGGTAAACCAATAAGGTTAACAGCAGATTTTTCATCACAGACGCTGAAAGCGAGAAGATCCTGGAACAACATATTTCAAACACTGAAAGACAATGGATGCCAACCAAGAATTTTGTATCCAGCAAAATCAAGCTTCAGGTACGAAAACAAAATAAAAATCTTTCATGATAAACAAAAGTTAAAAGAATTTGCAGCCAGAAAACGAGCACTGCAAAGCAACTTGAGCAAAACACTACGTATGAGGAAGAAATGAAAAACAATAACCAAAACCAACAGTGGGAAGTACCTCAGTAAAGCGAGGGGGGAAGCTAATCATGGAGAAACAAACCAAATTTAAAAAAAAAAAAAAGATAAATAATCAAACATGGCTGGAAGTACAAACCATATATCAATTGTAACCCTAAATGTTAATGGTCTAAACTCACCAATAAAGTGACATAGGCTGGTAACATGGATTAAAAAAACAAATCCAACAATATGCTGCCTCCAGGAGACACATCTGATTGGAAAAGACATACACAGGCTGAAGGTGAAAGGTTGGGAAAAATCATACCACACACACGGTCCTCGGAAGCAAGCAGGTACTACAATAATAGAATCCATAGATAGCGCAGTAGATGAAATGTCAGAGAAGGAGTTCAGAACATACATAACTAAAATGATCTGGGAATTAAAGAACAACCTAAGTGAGCAGATACAGGCAAAAATCAATCACTCCAAAAAAGAGATAAGAGAACAAATACAGGCAACCATCGATCACACTAACAAAGAAATGATAGAGCAAATACAAGTTGCAAGAGATTACTTCAAGAAAGAGAGACTCTGGAGAAAAAAAACCAGAAATCCTTGAAATGAAAGAAACAATAAGCAAAATAAAAAAAATCGATAGAAAGTGTCACCAACAAACTAGATCATTTGGAAGACAGGACCTCACACAATGAAGACAAAATATATAATCTTGAAAATAAAGTTGACCTCACAGTGAAGATGGTAAGAAACCATGAACCAAATATCTAAGAATTATGGGATACCATCAAAAGACCAAATTTAAGATTTATTGAGATAGAGGAAGATTCAGATATTCAAACCAAAGGAATGCACAATCTCTTCAATGAAATAATATCAGAAAATTTCCCAAGCATGAAGAATGAATTAGAAAATCAAATACAAGAAGCCTATAGAACACCAAATGTACAACATTACAACAGATATACATCAAGACATATTATAATGAAAATGCCTAGCATACAGAATAAGGATAGAATTTTAAAGGTTTCAAGAGAGAAAAACCAGATTACCTATAAGGGAAGACCAATTTCTTAGCAGATTTTTCAACCCAGACCCTCAAAGCCAGGAATTCCCGGAACAACATATACCAAGCTCTAAAAGATAATGGATACCAACAAAGAATCTTATATCTAGCAAAATTAAGCTTCAGATTTGATAACAAAATAAAATCCTTCCATGATAAGGAAAAGCTAAAAGAATTTACAGTAAGAAAGCCTGCAGTACAGAACATTCTTGGTAAAATATTCCACGAGGAGGAAATGAAAAACAACAATGAAAATTTTAAAAAAAATGAAAATCTGTAAAGGGAAGAACTACAATAAAGGAAAATATAACCAAAGGAGAAACTAAGTCAAGTTAAACACCAAAAAAAACCAAAAATGACCAGAAATACAAATCATGTCTCAACTCTGAATGTTAATGGTCTAAACTCACCAATCACAAGAATAGACTGGCAGATTGGATTTTAAATAAAGACCCAACAATATGGTGCCTTCAAGACACTCATCTCATAGGAAAAGATATACACAGACTGAAGGTAAAAGGTTTGGATAAAATATACCATTCACATGGTCTGCATAAACAAGTAGGTGTTTCCATCCTCATATCAAATAAAGTAGACCAAGCCAAAGTTAATCAAAAGGGATAAAGAAGGATATTTCATACTGCTTAAGGGAACCATACATCAACAAGACATAACAGTTATAAATATATATATGCCCCAAACAATGAAACATCTACATTCACGAATCAAACTTTTCTCAAGTTCGAGAGTCAAATAGACCACAACACAATAATTCTGGGTGACTTTCACACAACTCTTTCACCACTGGATAGATCTTCCAAACAAAAAAGCTAACCAAAGAGACTATAGAACTAAATAATACAATCAATAACTTAGACTTAACTGACCTATATAGAGTATATTATCCATCGATCAGTGAAAATACTTTCTTCTCAGCAGCACATGGATCCTTCTCTAAAATAAATCATATATTATGCCACAAAGAAACTCTTAGTAAATACAAAAAAAGTAGAGATACTACCCAGCATTCTATCAGACCACAATGGAATGAAATTTGAAATCAATGATAAAATTAAAAATAGAAGCTACTCCAACACCTGAAGACTAAATCATATGCTATTGAATGAACAATGGGTTGCAAAAGATATCAAGGAGGAGATTTAAAAATTCTTAGAGATAAATAAAATACTGATACAACATATCAAAATCTTTGGGACACTATGAAGGCAGTTCTAAGAGGAAAGTTCATTGCATGGAGTTCATTCCTTCAAAGAAGAAAAAGTCAACAAATAAATGACTTAACATTACATCTCAAAGCCCTAGAAAAAGGAGAACAAATCAACCCCAAAAGCAGTAGAGGACAGGAAATAATTAAAATCAGAGCTGAAATCAATTAAATTGAAACAAAAGAAACAATTGAAAAAATTGACAAAACAAAAAGTTGATTATTTAAAAAAATAAATAAAATTGATAAACCATTAGCCTTGCTAATGAAGAGAAGAAAAAAGAAAACTCAAATTACTAACATCCATGATGAAAAAGGAAATATCATGGTGAACACTACAGAAATACAGAAGATAATTAGAAATTATTTTGAAAATTTATACTCCAATAAAATAAAAAATATCAAACACATTGACAAATTTCCAGAGGCAAATGATAGGCCCAAACTAAATCAGGATGATATACACAAACTTAACAGATAATTTAAAGTAAGAAAATAGAGGATGCCATAAGAAGCCTACCAACCAAGAAAAGCCCAGGACCAGATGGATACACAGCCACGTTCTTCAAGACCTTTAAAGAAGAAATAACATCAATACTCCTCAAACTATTTTGTGAAATTGAAAAAGAGGGAACACTTCCAAGCACATTTTATGAGGCCAATATCACCCTGAATCCAAAACCAGGCAAAGACACATCAAAGAAAGAAAACTTCAGACCAACATCTCTAATGAACATGGATGCAAAAATTCTCAATAAAATTCTGGCAAATCAAATACAAAAACATATCAAAATAATAGTGCACCATGATCAAGTAGGGTTCATCCCAGGGATGCAAGGTTGGTTCAACATACAGAAATCAATAAATGTAATTTATCACATCAATAAAATCTAAGATAAAAATCATATGATCATCTCAATAGATGCAGAGAAAGCATTTGATAAAATACAGCTCCCTTTCATGTTCAAAACAGTAGAAAAACTAGGGATATTAGGAACACATCTCAACATTGTAAAAACTATCTATGCTAAGCCCCAGGCCAACATCATTCTACATGGAAAAAAATTGAAAGCATTCCCTCTAAAAACTGAAACAAGACAGGGATGCACTCTTTCACCATTTCTATTTAACACAGTTCTTGAAACTCTAGCCAGAGCAATTAGAGGGGTGAAAGAAATTAAAGCAATACAGATTTAAAAAAGAACTCAAATTAGCACTATTTGCCAATGATATGATTCTATACCTAGACCATCCATAAAATTCTACCAGAAATCTTCTAGAACAAATAAATGAATTCAGCAAAGTAGCAGGATATAAAATCAACACCCATAAATCAAAGGTATTTCTGTACATCAGTGACAAAGCCTCAGAAAAAGAAAGTAGGAAAACTACCCCATTTACAATAGCCTCAAAAAATAACAATAAAAAACTGGGGAATCAACAAAAGAGGTGAAAGACCTCTACAATGAAAACTACAGAGCACTAAAGAAAGAAATTAAAGAAGACCTTAGAAGATGGAAAGGTCTCCCTTGTTCTTGGAGAGACAGAATTAATATTGTCAAAATGACCATACTACCAAAAGCACTATACAGATTCAATGCAATCCCAATCAAAATTCCATTGACATTCCTCATAAAAACAGAAAAAGCAATCATAAAATTTATCTGAAAAAAATAAGAGATCCAGAATAGCCTAAAGCTTTCCTTAGCAAGAAGAGTGAAGCTTATGGCATCACTATTCCAGATCTTAAATTATACTTCAGAGTAACAGTAACAAAAACAGCATGGTATTGGCACCAAAATAGACCCATAGACCAATGATACAGAATAGAGGACACAGAGACAAACCCACATAATTACAGTTATCTCATATTAGACAAAGGCATCAAAAACATGCATTGGAGAAAAGATAGCCTCTTGAACAAATGGTTCTGGGAAACAGAAAATCCACATGTAACAAAAATGAAATTAGACCTCTATCTTTCACCATGCATAAAACTGAACTCAAAGTGGATCAAGGACCTAGGATTTAAACCTTGAGCCTAATGAATAAAAAGTAGGCCAAAATCTCCATCATGTTGGATTAGGCCCCAACTTCCTTAATAAGACTCCTGTAATGAAAGAATTAAAACCAAGAATTAACAAATGGGATGGATTCAAACTAAAAAGCTTCTTCTCACCAAAAGAAACAATCAGTGAGGTGAATAGAATGGGAGCCTACAGAATGGGAGCAAAACTTTACCACAAACACATCAGATACAGCACTAATCTCTAGGGTATATAAAGCACTCAAAAACCTTAACACCAAAAAAACAAATAACCCAATCAATAAATTGGCCAAGGAACTGAAAAGACACTTCTCAGAAGAGGATATGCAATCAATCAACAAATATATTTAAAAAATGTTCATCATCACTAGGAAGTAGATAAATGCAAATCAAAACTCATCTTCACTCCAGTCAGAATGGCAACTATTAAGAATAAGTGTTGGCAAGGATGTGGGAGAAAAGGTACAATCATACACTGCTGGTGGGACTGCAAACTGGTGCAGCCAATATGGAAAACAGTATGAAGATTCCTTGGAAAACTCGGAATGCTGAGAGCCATTACCAAGTAGGAATGACGCATCGTAATCCTTGCCAGAGTACCCCATGTTAAATGGACTTGCCTTGGAAATTTGCTGCGACCTTGCTTGTGTGTTTGAGAAAGGTGACCCTGCTCAATCACCAGGGTGGATCCAGGATTAGGGTGTATTCCTGCAGGAAGTATCCCTGTCCTTGGGTTTAGGGCGTGACAATAGGAGTTTTAAGGAAGTTGGAGGTTGAAGATTATTGCTGCTGGGATTAGGATGTTCCTGCTGCTTGTTCCCGTTGAGTTCTCCTGAGATTCAAATGGGATTTGGAAAAAGCCTCGTGGAGTAGGATTTGGGGGCGGCGGCATATTGGAGATTGCCCCTGAACGTGTTTGTTGGAGGCCGGTGTGAGATCAGGAATAAAGAATTGCTGTTTGAACCTACAAAGCTGTGTGGTGGCTCGTGATCTTGTGCCAAGCCGAGACATTGGCATTTGGCATGGGAATGGAACCACCATTTGACCCAGGTATCCAACTCCTTGGTTTATACACAAAGGACTTAAAAACAACATACTATAGGGATGCAGCTACATCAATGTTTATAGCAGCACAATTCACAATAGCTAAACTGTGGAACCAACCTAGATGCCCTTCAGTAGATGAATGGATAAAGAAACTGTGATACATATACACAATGGAATATTACTCAGCAATAAAAGAGAATAAAATCATGGCATTTGTAGGAAAAGGGGGATGGAGTTGGAGAATATAATGTTAAGTTAGCCAATCCCAAAAAACAAAATGCTGAATGTTTTCTCTGATATAAGGAGGCTGATGCATAGAGGGGTTGGGAGGGGGAGCATGTGAGGATTAGATGAACTCTAGATAAGGCAAAGGGGTGGGAGGGGAAGGGAAGAGGATGGGGGTAGAAAAGATGGTAGAATAAGATGGACTTTGTTATCCTAAGTACATGTATGAAGATATGAATGCTGTGAATACAATTTGTATATAACCAGAGATATGAAAGATTGTGCTCTATATGTGTAATATGAATTGTAATACATTCTACTGTCATATATAACAAATTGGAATAAAAAATAACTTAAAAACTGTGGGTTTGAGGGGGTTTTTTGGTTGTTTTTTGTTTGTGGTGCTGGAAATTGAACCCAGGACCTCATACCCTCTAGGCAAGCATTTTAGCACTAAGCTACATGCCCAGCCCCAAAGCTTGTATTCCTGAAGAGTGAATTCATAAGTCCTGCCAGAGGATAGGGCTTCCTCTGGCAGAAAAGATAAGTGGAGGTAGACTGAGCCCAGGTTTTAGAAAAATTCAAATCCCTGCTTAAGGATACTTTTTATATAAGGTTTCTGAAGAAGTACACTTCATGACATCAGTGCTCAGGAACGATTAATTTGTAGTAGTGTTCAAGAAACACTAGAGGAGAAAATACTACTACATATATACTCTAACTTATTACGGAATCTCCAAGCTTATTTTGTTTAAATGTTTCACAATGTTCAGAATTCTAATAGCAATAACAGATGCCATATATATATATATATATATATATATATATATATATATATATTTCCATTAGATCTCATTTGGTCATTAAAACAATTTTGTTCCACATCTTCTGATATTTTTTTGGCTGAAGAAATGAAACATTACCCAATGTAAGACATAGTGTTGTATTTAAAACAAAGCCAAACAGAAATGCCTAGCATATAAAAAATGCAACTGAATAAAAGCTTCAGTGTTTTTATTTTAAAATAACTTTGGGTTATACAATCAAAAAATATTTTGGATAAATTAGAAAATTGATATTAGCAAAGAAAAATATAGAAATAACACATAATCCATTGATTCAGAAGTAACCACTTTTATTTTATTTATGTTTGTGAAATAAGTATCACAGTACACACTGTTTAGTAACCTGTCTTTCCCACTTACAGACACATTTCCATAACAAAAAGCATATATTTTTGCTGCGCTTCAATGATTACCCCAGAAAGATAAACTATCATTTCCTTTCATTATTCCTGGCCTCATCAATACTAGATAATAATTGTGAAAACAGCCACTAAAAAGAAGTCCTGATCATAAAATTAAAGGGCCCAGAAGAAAAAGCTCTTGGTTCTTTTCAGAGTCCACAGGCGTCATTTTCCATGCCACAACAAGTCATCACACACTCTGGCTTAAAACAACAGTCTGACTCTCGCAGAGTTCTGGAGACTTTTAATCCCAAATCACTGAATTGAGCACCCACTCTCATTTGAACTTGATTACATCTACAATTGACCTGGCTCCCCGGCAACCTAGCCAAATATCCAGCCCACCAATCCCGGGCAAGAAAGGGCAGTGGAGGGCAGTGAGCACAGGCTGGGTGGAGAGAAACCCTCATATCAGCAGCCAGGGATAAGAGGGTCAGGACACACAGACCTTCCACAGCTGGGCAGACACCAGCTCCACACAGTAACCCCAAACCCCCAAGGATCTCAACCTTCCATTTCCCCAAGAGCATCAGGAAAATGGAAGTGGGACCGACACCAACAGAGACTGCAGGACTAAACCATAGATTAGTACTTTTCCAAACCCTGATTAGCATAAATTTAGACCAACAGCATTGATCCAGTTACTATATAAACCCCTAGACTAGCACACTCAAGCAGCAACATGCTTTTAGGTCCCCTCTAACCCTGCAGGTGCTATTTCTGTTCATACTTGAATAAATTCTACTCTTGCCTTCATTCATCCTTATCTGTGGACTGCATTCTTCAAATCGTGTGACTAGAACCCAGAAAGAAGAAGTTGGCAATGAGCTACAGAGTCTGCTGAAACACTGGAGGGCACAGCCTACCATGAAGAGCTGCACCACTACACTCAATGGTAGTGGAGAAGAAAAGGGCTTTCTCAGCCGCAGAGGCCGGCAGAACCCTCCCTCCAGCAGAAGTTGCCAAATAAGGTTGTATTTACAGATACCTGGGGCTTTGACATATTTTAAGAGGCAATGTGACACAATTGAACCCTAAACACATGTAAACCTTGAAATAAGGAGTATTCTAGCAATCAAATTGTGAACCTACAAAGGAGACCTAGGAGCCCTGCAGCAGGTAAAAGCTCAGAAATGCCCCACTCAGAGTAGGTCAGAAACTGGGCCAAGCTGAGTCTACAGTCTACAGGGTCACAGGACTGAGCTGTGGGGACTAAGAATAGGGAAACTAGGGCTAGAACTGACCTATTTACTCACCCTCTCTGCAGGCACAAATCCCATCCACCCTGCAAAGTCTAGAGTCTCGGCTCATAACATTGTCTCCTAAAATTCATCTAATATTGTTTCCATTCTTTAAATTCAATAGTATATTCCATCCATCCCAACCTCATTTAAATATTTTATTACAATCTGTCCTGTCATGTGTCTCTGTTTTTAAAGTTATCAATCTATTAAATAAGCTGCAAGGTGCTTGAGATTCAATACTGTGCCTAATATTTCTTTGCTACCCCATAACAGGAACCATCCCAGTGCTGAACACATTAGGGAATATGTGATATATATATAACAAAATAAGTCTTCTTTTGATCTTAGAGAGGGTGACTATAAAGCCTCCATCATCCACAGCACAAGGGGAAGATCAGGTCACCTGGAACACAATTTGTGGAGTCCTCACTCTAACTTCAAGGAAATCCAAGTAGCCTCTCTCACTTATATCCACCTTCAACCCACTGCCAACTCTTCAAATTTTCTCTCTGCATGTCATCTCTATTCAACATCTCTCTTCCCAAAACAGAATTCTAATCATACACTTTGAGGTTTTATATAGAAGCTAAACCCAGAAAATGCAAGAGGTTGCTGAGAGAACTACTATCCTGTGGTCCAAGCACAACCTGCAAGGTCAGCCTCATTCAGCACGGAGCGGGGAAAGCCCTGTGACTTCAGTTGTCTCTTCTGAGCATTCCAGCCAACACAGCTGTCTCTTGAAGCCAGACTTCTGCTGAGAATGAACAGGCAACCTGACGTGCAGCACGTCTCAGGAGTCAGACCTGAACACAGCCAGGCTGCAATGCAAGCAGTGATCTACCTAAACTAATTTGCAGACATTTCCATGCCTAAGAGGGCGTCAACTCCCAGAACTTCCTCAGAGCTAAATGCTTTTTTTTTTTTTCTTCACAGCAATTAAAAGAGTGCTAAAAAAAAAGCCAAAGGTTTTGGAAATCAATGTGTTTCTTTAACTTCTGATTCGTTATATCAGATTTTCCTTCTTGAATTCTAATTTTATGTCATGAATGGTGGGGGGAGAATACTTCCTTTCAGAGCACTGGATAAAAAAGACACATTTTTGTATTTTTGTATATTCTAAGCTGTATTTTTTTAAAAAAAAATTACTTTCACCTTTCTATTGAATGAGCATAAAGAGGGAAATCACATTTTTAATAATTACAGAAAAATTTGCTATAAATGATAGATGTGATAAAACTCCAGCTATTATTGAGTAAAAGTTGAAGGAGAAAGCATAAAAGAGTCAATTTACTCATTAAAAAAAATTGTCATCCTCCAAAGTTCCTTTACAATTAATTAGAGGATACTGTGACATAGAAGCATGAGCAGTATTTTTATTTTATTTCAACTAATATCCTTAGTCCTTACTGTCTCTGATTTGGGGATTCAAATGCTCAAACTATGTGTGAATAACCCCTATTTAATATTACCTATTATATATATATATATATATATATATATATATATCACAGAAATATCTTATCAGCTAGCATTGTTCTTGTGTAATATTATTTGATAGGCTTTTTTAAATAAACCACTGGGTGCAGTATGTATCTATAATTTAAATGTATCATGTAAATAACTTTTCTATTTTTCAGGTGTTGCCAAGAGGCGAACGTCATTTTGAAATGGTGATTTGATCTTCAGTGAGGGGCTTGATAATTGACTTAGAAAAGAAGGTGCATCTTAGTTCTAGAGCAATTTTTCCCATGTTTTATCATTTAAGGGGAGATAGACTCAAATCGCTTGGAAAGTATAATCAGAGATGAAACAGCAGCAGCATTCAAAATGCTGTAGTCCTAGAAAGAAGCCACCAGCATCATTAAAGCTGCACTTGCCTTTGGTTGGCTGGTGATCTGAAAACTCATGTATGCCAGTTTTATTTTTCTCTACAACCCAGACCCTTTTTATTTTGAGATAGGGTCTCACTAAGTTGCCCAGGCTAACTTCAAACTTGCTATCCTCCTGCCTCAGTCTCCCAGAGTCACTGGGATTACAGGCATGTGCCACTGCACTCTTCTAGAATTTACGATTTCAGTGAAAAAGTAAAAATTAAAAAATAGAGATTAGTTTCATCCACTCCTGAAGCAAGTCAAATAGATTGTTCCATGATATTACTTCTACCACCTGATCCATAAAGATAATGAACACAGGACACACTAAAAGTCAAACAAGTCATAAATAAGATGTGTTTGGCTTTGTGGTGTGCAGGGACTTGAGTTCCAGAATCAAGGGAAAATTTAAATATTCCAGATTGGAAGACTGGGAGCAGAGACCCTAGCTCGTTTCAGTGAGAATCCTCCATGTGAGTCAGCATTGGAATAAACTAGAATATCCACAGAGGAATGGTGAACTTAGACTCAATGTGGTGATGTGTGGGGGGGGTCTTACTGACCAACATGGGAGTAACAGGAGTTTCCATGGAGTCAGAGGACAGGGATGGCAAGCCATGTGACTGCAGGAGGTTGGAGTCTGAGTCTGACTCAGTACAGCTCAAGAAACAGTAACCGGAGCCTGGGGTCCCTTCCCAGCGACTGTGGCTGCCTGGATTCCCGAAGCCCTTTGCAAGCTCTGGTAGACCTCCATGCCAGGGCTTCAGGTGACCAGGTGGCAGCTTTTTTTGATCCTCCAACTCCATCCTTGGAACTGTGTTTCCAAGTTTTTTCCAGCAAGGTCTTCTTTCTACAGTCAATTTCTCTTCTATAACCTTCCCTGTGGTTCTGCTTCCCTAATTGAACCTGATCAATGTAACCGATATGAGTCAGGGTGAGTAGACTTAAAACACATGTCAAAGTAGACTGTCAATATTCTAGTGTATATGTACTAATATATTCAGTACATTGGGTAAGAATCAGAGAAGAAAGGACAGGTGCATGAAGAAACAATGACACAAGTTTAAGGAACAAAAATCCAAAAAAAAAAAAAAAAAAAAAAAAACATCTGGGAGAGGCAATTCCAACCCAGAGGAGCCCTCATGAGACTCCTGTGCCAGACAGAGAAGAACCACTAACTTAGCCCAGCCAGCAGAGAACTGAGAAATGCTTAAGTAATTGTTTTAAGTTCCCAGGCCACTGGGTATATTTGTTATGCAAAACAGGGTAAAATGGAGTCTAAAGGTTGACCTTGTATCTTTCCATGCTGTTGATTAGAAAGAAGCCCATATACATTATGTTAGCTATCACACATCTTAAGTAGCAAAGCTCACACGTTGCTGTAAGATCAAATCATTTGATTTGCTGTCCTATGTGCATAAAAGGCCATGTCATCTGTGCATGAAAAACAACTGTAGAACATGTAAATTAGTCCCAAATATGCCATGTTTAATCTTTTAAAATATTCAAAACATGTGCTTTGTGAAAATAAATATTTGCTATGGCAAGAAATGCTAAATTCAGTTCTTCTAAAAACTTCCCTGAGTTATAAAAAAAAAAAATCTAAAACTAAGGAGATATAGGACATAACCCTCTCTATGACTTAGTTCTGGAATTTCATGTGCAAGGCCCTGTTCCTTCTACTCTGTCCTGATTAGTATTGTAATAAAAATTTCTCTGGAGTACCTAAGTCCTGAAACACAAATCAACACTGGCATATAGATGGCTCTTGACTAAGAAATTAAAGACCAATATATTCTACAATTAAATTGGCCTTAAGGAATCAAAGATCAACAAATGTTATTAAAAAATAAAGATAAATCCTAAATTGATTTTGATAATAAAAGTCTAAGGAATAAAAGATTTATATTCTAAAGTGAATCTTAAACTAGACTTTTCTCAATTAAGTGATATAGAGCAAATAAAAACTGTAATAGCTAAATATCTGTACTCAAAATAATTTTGTTCCTCATCTAGGATATTGAATTGGGAGTCCCAAACCTGCCATTTATTGAACATAAAGCCAGGCTACAGATGTGAGAGGATATATAAAAGACTGATAGGTCTGTAATTTAGAACATCACTTTTTTCTGTAACTCCACCTTTAATATGCTTCTATTAAGCAACTATTCAAAGTTACCTTGCAGTCCGTGACAATACAGAAGTTGGTAAGGTATCTAAAACAAGTTAAATGAGAAAAAGAAACCTTTGATTTATTTACTATACTTAATTTTGGATAATCAACCATTAATGTAATTTCTTCAGTATTTTCTATTCAACCAACATACATTAAGCTGGGATACCCAGTGAGGTTTCAGAAATGAGAGCCAAATTCTCTGAAGGAGCCAGCTCCTACTGTGGTCTGATGACGGAGAACCGCTGCAGCCAGGTGGCAAGAGGGAGGGAGGGTGCCTCTCCTCGGTGGGTACAGGAAGTCCTCCCAGAGGAATCACTGCTCCAGCTGGGTCTTATTCCTAAGGGACAAACACTTCCATCTTGAAAAGCAAGGGCATTCTGGGAGGAGAGAATGACTTATGCAAGGAAAATCATCCTGAAATAGTGTGGACTTGACAGAAAGTGGACTTGAGATGGAGGACAGAGATAAGAGCAGGAGGGGAGACAGAAGACAGGGGAGAGAAGAAGACAGGTGAAAAAGGAAGAGAAACAAAGGAAAAAATGGGGAGGGGAGGGAGGAAGGAGCACAGAGATAGTCAAAGAGAACATAAAGACATTTCCAAAGGAGTAAAGGTCCTCCGAAGAGTATCTCTTGATTGATGGGTTCTCTACTGCAGACCATCCTTATTCCCATGGTATTATGTTGTATATAACATTAAAAGGTTCAGAAACAAGAGCACAAGAGCAAGGCATGGTGGCTCACACCTGTAATGCCCCCAGCTCAGGAGGCTGAGGCAGGAGGATCACAAGTTTGAAGCCAGGCTCAGCAATTTAGCAAGACCCTAAAGAACTTAGTGAGACCCTGTCTCAAAATAAAAAATAAAAACAGGGCTGAGGGTGTAGCTCAGTGGTTAAGTACCCTTGAGCTTAATCCCTGGTACCAAAAAAATAAAAATAATAAGTTCAGAAATAAGAGGTTTCCTTTAAAGTTTGCTGAAATGATACTCAACAATAGGTTAGTTCACCTCCAAAAAGAGAAACCACAAATTTTAGGAAACAAGAAAAAAATATAAACCAAGACTTCTATTCAAATAAGAAAAGCAAATTAGTGACATTTATTATGTGCTTTTAATATAACATTATAATAATATTGTATCTCAAATACAGTAATAATATGATAAATACAAAAATGTATTACAAATGATAAATAAGATGTAACTTTTTTAAAAATAGAACAAACAGTGTAGGGGAAGTAGATCATATTTTGTTTTGGTTTGGTTTGGTTTGGTACCATGGATTAAACCCAGGGAAGGGCGCTTAACCATTGAGCCACATCCCCAGCCCTTTTTACTTTTTATTTTGAGACAGGGTCAAAATAAGCCTCACTAAATTGCTGAGGCTGGCTTAGAAACTGCAATCCTTGGCCTCCTGAGCCGCTGGGATTACAGGCGTGCACCACTGCATCCAGCTTTGTTCTGTTTTGTTGATCTGCATAAAGAAAATCTGGACATGGAAGATCTCTCCCAAGACTGCCTTATCACCTGAGGGAATTTCAAATAATAAAATGGAGCAGTCAATCTCTCTCTTCATTTTTTATGTTTTTGAAAGGTTAAGATAAGTCCAAACAGCATAAATTGGAAAGTTATACTAAAATAGAAATATTATAAAGTACATTCAAGCAAAAGGCCTGAATACAGAGCAGAAAGACGGCAACCACCCTCTATCCATTGAGATGACCAAGGAGGAGGCAGGGTGGGCGGAGGGGCAGGGCATGGGCCAGCACACAGACTTAGAAGATGAGCCCGGGGGGCTGGTGGCTGGGTGGTTGGCTGGAAGCAGGAGTGAAGGCGGAAAAGAAGAGTCAAAGTCTTTTCCAGATCTTGAAGTGAGCGGCAACTAAGGAGACCCCACTGAAATACGAGGTCATGTCACTTCTCTGCTCAGAACTCCCCCGTGGTCAGTCCTGACCACGTCTCCTCATCTGGTCCCTCACCCCATGCCAGCCACACCAGCATCCCGGCTACTCCTCAGTCACACCATGTGCTATGGTTTGGATAGTTTGTCCCCTGGGTCCCTGTACTGGAGGCTTGGTCCCCAGTGTGGAGCAAGAAGTGATGGGACCTTGAAGAAGTGGCTCTAATGGGAGATCACTGGGGACAGGGTCATCAGGATTAACACAACACTCCCAGGACCTCTTGGTTCTTATCAGAGTTGTTATAAAAGCTTGAGCCTGACCCTTGAATCATTCTCTGACTTCCTGTCTGAAATCACTATAATTGAGTTCTGGAAAGAACTTTTGACTTTTCACTCTTGCTCCCACATGCACTCCTACAGTGACGCCATCCACCATGGGGTCTTCAGCAGAGATGAAGATACTGTGCCATACCTGAAACTCTAAAACTCTAAGCTAAATCAACTTCTTTTCTTCCTAAAGTACTCCGCCTCAGGAAGTTCATTATAGGAATGGAAAACTGACCGATTCACTAAGCATGCTTTAACTTTTGCACTGGTTATTTTCATTGCCTGGAATGTTTCTCCCTCAAATATCTACTTGAATAACTCCTCACTTTCCTCAAGTCTTTGCTTAAGTTTCACTGCTCAAAAAGTCCTACATTTACTACTCCTGTTAAATGTCAACCCTCCATTCTCCCAACCCCATTTTCTGATTCATTTTCAATAGCCCTTATCTCCTATAAAATAGATCATTCATTCTTGTGTATTGTGCTCATTTTCTATTTTTTTAATTCTTCTTATTTGTTCTTTCTAGATATGCATGACAGTAGAGTGTATTTTAACATATTATAAATATATAAAATAAGTACAACTTGTTCCAATTAGGATCCAATTACATGTGGTTGCACATGATGTGGAGTTACATTGATCATCTATTCATATGTAAGGATAGGAAAGATATGTTCCATTCATTCTACTGTCTTTCCTATTCCCATTCCCTTCCCTTCATTCTCCTTTGTCTAGTCCAATGAACTTCTAATCTTCCTCTCCCTGGTTGTGGATTAGCATCCACATATCAGAAAGAATATTCTGCCTTTGGATTTTGGGGACTGGCTTATTTCACTTAGCATGATATTTTCAAGTTCTATTCCTTTACAGGCAAATGCCATAATTTCATTCTTCTTTAAGGCTGAGTAATATTCCATTATGTATATATATCATATTTTCTTTATCCATTCATCTGTTGTAGGACATCTAGGTAGTTCCATACCTTGGCTATTGTGAATTGGGCTGTTATAAACATTGATGTGGCTACATCACTGTAGTACACTGATTTGAAGTCTTTGGGGTATAAACCAAGGAGTGGGAAAACTGGGTCAAATGGTGGTTCTGTTCTAAGTTTTCTAAGGAATCTCCATACTGCTTTCCAGAGTGGTTGCACCAATTTGCAATCCCACCAGCAATGTATAAGTGAGCCTTTCCGACCCCCCCCCTTCTCACCAACATTTATTGTGACTTGTATTCTTGATAATTGCCATTCTGACTGGAGTGAGATGAAATCTTAGTTGAACATTTTTCATATATTTTTTGACCACTTGTATTTCTTCTTTTGTAAAGTGTCTGTTCAGTTCCTTAGCCCATTTATTTGGAGGCTTTTTATGTTAAGTTTTTTTAATTCTTCATATATCCTGGAGATAATGCTCTGAGGTGGCAAAAATTTTCTCCCATTCTATAGACACTCTATTCACATTCTTGATTGTTTCCTTTGCTGTGAAGAAGCTTTTTAGTTTGATACCATGCCATCTGTTGATTCTTGATTTTACTTCTTGAGTTTTAGGAGTCTTACTGAGGAAGTCAGTTCCTAAGCCAATATGGTGGAGAGTTGGACCTACTTTTCTCCTAGTAGGCACAGGGTCTTCAGTCTAATACTGAGGTCCTTGATCCACTTTGAGTTGAATTTTTTTGGTGTACTGTAGTTTTCATTGTGGAGGTGTTTCACCTCTTTTGTTAGGTTTGAGTTCCCCAATTTTTTTTTTTTGAGACTATTGTGAATGGGATAGTTTTCCTGATTTCTCTTTCTGCTGATTCATCATTCATTGGTGTAACGGAACACAACTGATTTATGGGTGTTAATTTTATATCCTGTTACTTTGCTGAATTCATTTAGGAGTTCTAGTAGCTTTTTGGTGGAGTTTTTTTGCGGGGGGGTCTTCTAAACATAGAATCATGTAATTGGAAAACAGGGATAGTTTGAGCACTTCTTTTCCTATTAATTTCTCTTTAATTTCTTTATTTTGTCTAATTGATCTGGCTAGAGTTTCAAGGACTATGTTGATATGAGTAGTGAAAGGGGACATCCCTGGGGCTGGGGCTGGGGCTCAGTGGTAGTGCACTTGCCTGGCATGTGTGAGGCATTGGGTTCGATTCTCAGCACCACATATAAATACATGAATAAAATAAAGGTATATCAACTAAGAAAATATTTAAAAAGAAAAGAAAAGAAAGAGGGCATCCTTGTCTTGTTCCAGTTTTTAGAGGGTCATTTTCTATTGTCTTACTGAGGTTGAAAATTAGAAGAGAGAAGATTAAGAAGACAAGATAACAGCTCATTTGTTAACAAGTTGATCTTGTAGCATCCATGGGCGTCTAGATAGAAGTGGTCAGTGAAGTTAGACGGAGTGGCCTGGAACTCGACAGAGACTTGAAGAGTTAGGAATCAGAAGTCATCAGCATATAGGCTTAAGCCAGGAGTCAGAGGAGTTGGTCCACAAAGATCTGAGTAATTCCAGGAAGAGTTCCTGAGAGCAGGCAAAAGAAACTCTAGTTATCTTAAAACAGAAAGAAACCTTCTCAAACACCTTTTAAGAACTCACAAACTTGACTACAGTTTGGAAAATCAGAGCTGGAAAAATGGTCAGGAACCAAGGGAATGACAGAGGCCCAAGAAATAGGAAAACACAACAACACGCTCTTAGTACCTCCAGTTCCGCCAGACCCTGATGCCAAATCAAAACACTCTTCTTGCCATTAGATAGCACTGCTAGTAATGTTATGCCACTAACTCAAGGACCTGGAGGAGCACCAAGTCTAGTTCACCTGACAGTGCGCTGGCCCTTGGTGTATAGGGAATGTCCTCTTCATCTCGACTTTTACCATCCTCACACAAATGAGGATCCCCCTAAGCAAAATGAAGTCTTGAAGGCTGAGACTAAAGAAATAACCTCGAAGGCGTGGCGCCTCAGAGAAGCCATTAATTAGCAAGCAGGGAGGTTAGGGACTGCCATTAGGTGGAATCCCGCCAGCCAAGCCCACCGCCCACGCCCGGAACAGGCCCAGCGACCTGCCAGCATTGTAGTCACGACACCCCAATTGGAATAGGGACAGAGCAGAGCCGCCTTCCACTCCCGGAACAGGCCCAGAGAGCCGCCAGCGTGGTAGACACGTCACCCCAATTGGAGTAGGGGCACAGCCGCCGCCCGCACCTGCAAGGGAGACTTTTCAAGTATACAAGAGCAACATAAATAAATAGGGGGTAAATTTCAAAACACAACAGTTGCACCAAGCAGAAAGAAACGCGAGCAGTATGAAAAGACAAGGAAAGAAAGGACCACAAGCAATGCAGGTCAACTCAACTTTAGAAGAGGTAATAGCTGCAACAGATGGAATATCAGATAAAGAGTTCAGGATATATATGATTCAGATGATCTGGAGTCTCAAGGAAGACATGAGACAGCAAAATCAGACAATGAAAGATCACATTGACAAACAAATCCAGGAAGTAAAAGATCAATTTCACAGGGAGATAGAGGTAATAAAAAACAAACAAATTGAAATTCTAGAAATGCAGGAAACAATAAACCAACTTAAAAACTCAATTGAGAATACTACCAGCAGAGTAGATCACTTAGAAGAGAGAACATCAGACAATGAAGACAAAGTATTTCAACTGGAAAAGAACATAGACAGCTCAGCAAGTCTGCTAAGAAACCATGAGCAGAACATCCAAGAATTATGGGACAATATCAAAAGACCAAATTTAAGAGTCATTGGGATACAGGAAGGCACAGAGCTCCATTCCAAAGGAATAAACAGTCTATTCAGTGAAATAATACGAGAAAACTTCCCAGAATTGAAGATTGAGACAGAATCCCAAATCCTAGAAGCCTACAGGACGCCGAATGTGCAAAATCATAAGAGATCCACACCTAGACACATTATAATGAAGATGTCCAACATACAGAATAAGGAGAGAATTTTAAAAGCTGCAAGAGAAAGAAAGCAGATTACATTTAGGGGTAAACCAATCAGGATAACAGCTGATCTCTCAACACAGACTCTGAAAGCAAAAAAACAAAAGTTAAAAGAATTAATAAACAAAAGTTAAAAGAATTCTCAGCTAGAAAACCATCTCTTCGAAAAATCCTTGGCAAAACATTACAGGAAGAGGAAATGGAAAATAACATTGAAAACCAACAATGGGAGGTAGGACAGTAAAGGGGGGAAAGTAGTCAAAGAGGATAACAAATCAGGTTTAGTAACATCAATAAACAAATATGGATAGAAGAACAAACCATATCTCAATAATAACCCTAAATGTTAATGGCTTAAACTCACCAATTAAGAGACACAGGCTAGTAGAATGGATCAAAAAACAAGACCCAACAATATGCTGTCTACAGGAGACGCATTTGATAGGAAAAGATATACATAGACTGAAGGTGAAAGGTTGGGAAAAATCATATCACTCATATGGACCGCGGAAACAAGCAGGAGTGTCCATACTCATATCTAATAAAATAGATTTCAAGCCAAAGCTAATCAAAAGGGATATAGAAGGACACTTCATACTGCTCAAGGGAACCATACACCAACAAGACATAACAATCATAAATATATATGCCCCAAATAATGGTGCAGCTGTGTTCATCAAGCAAACTCTTCTCAAGTTCAAGAGTCTAATAGACCAACATACAATAATCATGGGAGACTTCAACACACCTCTCTCACCACTGGACAGATCTTCCAAACAAAAGTTAAATAAGGAAACTATAGAACTCAATAACACAATTAACAACCTAGACTTAATTGACATATATAGACTATACCACCCAACATCAAGTAGCTACACTTTTTTCTCAGCAGCACATGGAACCTTCTCAAAAATAGACCATATACTATGTCACAGGGCAACTCTTAGACAATACAAAGGGGTAGAGATAATACCATGCATCTTATCGGATCATAATGGAATGAAACTGAAAATCAATGATAAAAGAAGAAAGGAAAAATCAAGCATCACCTGGAGAATGAACAATAGGTTGCTGAGTGATCAATGGGTTTTAGAAGACATCAAGGAGGAAATTAAAAAATTCCTAGAGTTAAATGAAAACACAGACACAACATATCGGAATCTATGGGACACATTGAAAGCAGTTCTAAGAGGAAAATTCATTGCTTGGAGTTCATTCCTCAAAAAAAGAAAAAACCAACAAATAAATGATCTCATACTTCATCTCAAAATCCTAGAAAAAGAAGAGCAAAACAACAGCAAAAGAAGTAGAAGGCAAGAAATAATTAAAATCAGAGCTGAAATTAATGAAATTGAAACAAAAGAAACAATTGAAAAATTGACAAAACTAAAAGCTGGTTCTTTGAAAAAATAAATAAAATTGACAGACCCTTAGCCATGCTAACGAAGAGAAGAAGAGAGAGAACCCAAATTACTAGCATACGGGATGAAAAAGGCAATATCACAACAGACACTTCAGAAATACAGAAGATAATCAGAAATTACTTTGAATCCTTATACTCCAATAAAATAGAAGATAGTGAAGGCATAGATAAATTCCTTGAGTCCTATGATCTGCCCAGATTGAGCCAGGAGGATATAGACAACCTAAACAGACCAATAACAATAGAGGAAATAGAAGAAACCATCAAAAGACTACCAACTAAGAAAAGCCCAGGACCGGATGGGTATACAGCAGAGTTTTACAAAACCTTTAAAGAGGAACTAACACCAATACTTTTCAAGCTATTTCAGGAAATAGAAAAAGAGGGAGAACTTCCAAATTCATTCTACGAGGCCAACATCACCCTGATTCCGAAACCAGACAAAGACACATCAAAGAAGGAAAACTACAGACCAATATCTCTAATGAACCTTGACGCAAAAATCCTCAATAAAATTCTGGCGAATCGGATTCAAATACATATCAAAAAAATTATACATCATGATCAAGTAGGATTCATCCCTGGGATGCAAGGCTGGTTTAATATACGGAAATCAATAAATGTTATTCACCACATCAATAGACTTAAAAATAAGAACCATATGATCATCTCAATAGATGCAGAAAAAGCATTCGACAAAGTACAGCATCCCTTTATGTTCAAAACGCTAGAAAAATTAGGGATAACAGGATCATACCTCAACATTGTAAAAGCAATCTATGATAAGCCACAGGCCAGCATCATTCTGAATGGAGAAAAATTGAAGGCATTCCCTCTAAGAACTGGTACAAGACAGGGATGCCCTCTCTCACCACTTCTGTTCAACATAGTCCTTGAAACACTGGCCAGAGCAATTAGACAGACAAAAGAAATTAAAGGCATAAAAATAGGAAAAGAAGAACTTAAATTATCACTATTTGCAGATGATATGATTCTATACCTAGCAGACCCAAAAGGGTCTACAAAGAAGCTATTAGAGCTAATAAATGAATTCAGCAAAGTGGCAGGATATAAGATCAACACGCATAAATCAAAGGCATTCCTGTATATCAGCGACAAATCCTCTGAAACAGAAATGAGGACAACTACTCCATTCACAATATCCCCCCAAAAAATAAAATACTTGGGAATCAACCTAACAAAAGAGGTGAAAGATTTATACAATGAAAATTACAGAACCCTAAAGAAAGACATAGAAGAAGACCTTAGAAGATGGAAAAATATACCCTGCTCATGGATAGGCAGAACTAACATCATCAAAATGGCAATATTACCAAAAGTTCTCTATAAGTTCAATGCAATGCCAATCAAAATCCCAACAGCATATCTTGTAGAAATAGATAAAAGAATCATGAAATTCATATGGAATAATAAAAGACCCAGAATAGCAAAAACAATACTAAGCAGGAAGTGTGAATCAGGCGGTATAGCGATACCAGACTTCAAACTATACTACAGAGCAATAGTAACAAAAACAGCATGGTACTGGTACCAAAACAGGCGGGTGGACCAATGGTACAGAATAGAGGACACAGTAACCAATCCACAAAACTACAACTATCTTATATTTGATAAAGGGGCTAAAAGCATGCAATGGAGGAAGGATAGCATCTTCAACAAATGGTGCTGGGAAAACTGGAAATCCATTTGCACCAAAATGAATCTGAATCCCTATCTCTCGCCATGCACAAAAGTTAACTCAAAATGGATCAAGGAGCTTGATATTAAATCAGAGACACGGCATCTGATAGAAGAAAAAGTTGGTTATGATCTACACGCTGTGGGATCGGGCTCCAAATTCCTCAATAGGACACCCATAGTGCTAGAGTTAACAACTAGAATCAACAAATGGGACTTACTCAAACTAAAAAGTTTTTTCTCAGCAAAAGAAACAATAAGAGAGATAAACAGGGAGCCTACATCCTGGGAACAAATCTTTACTCCACACACTTCAGATAGAGCCCTAATAACCAGAATATACAAAGAACTCAAAAAATTAGACAATAAGATAACAAATAACCCAATCAATAAATGGGCCAAGGACCTGAACAGACACTTCTCAGAGGAGGACATACAATCAATCAACAAGTACATGAAAAAATGCTCACCATCGCTAGCAGTCAGAGAAATGCAAATCAAAACTACCCTAACATACCATCTCACTCCAGTAAGACTGGCAGCCATTAGGAAGTCAGACAACAATAAGTGCTGGCGAGGATGTGGGGAAAAGGGCACTCTTGTTCATTGCTGGTGGGACTGCAAATTGGTGCAGCCAATTTGGAAAGCAGTATGGAGATTTCTCGGAAAGCTGGGAATGGAACCACCATTTGACCCAGCTATTCCCCTTCTCGGTCTATTCCCTAAAGCCCTAACAAGAGCATGCTACAGGGACACTGCTACATCGATGTTCATAGCAGCTCAATTCACGATAGCAAGACTGTGGAACCAGCCTAGATGCCCTTCAATAGATGAATGGATAAAAAAAATGTGGCATTTATACACTATGGAGTATTACTCTGCATTAAAAAATGACAAAATCATAGAATTTGGAGGGAAATGGATGGCATTAGAGCAGATTATGCTAAGTGAAGCTAGTCAATCTTTAAAAAACAAATACCAAATGACTCCTTTGATATAAGGGGTGTAAACAAGGACAGGGTAGGGACGAAGAGCTTGAGAAGAATATTTACAGTAAACAGGGATGAGAGGTGGGAGGGAAAGGGAGTGAGAAGGGAAATTGCATGGAAATGGAAGGCGATCCTCAGGGTTATACAAAATGTCATATAAGAGGAAAGGAGGGGTAAGACAAGAGAATACAAATGGAAGAAATGATTTACAGTAGAAGGGGTAGAGAGAGAAAAGGGGAGGGGAGGGGAGGGGGGATAGTAGACAATAGGACAGACAGCAGAATACATCAGACACTAGAAAGGCAATATGTCAATCAATGGAAGGGTAACTGATGTGATACAGCAATTTGTATACGGGGTAAAAGCGGGAGTTCATAATCCACTTGAATCAAACCGTGTAATATGATGTATTAAGAACTATGTAATGTTATGAACGACCAATAAAAAAAAAAAAAGAAATAACCTCAAGAAGCAGTTGTCACCAATTCCCAATGCTACAGGGAGTTCCAGTAAGATAAATGCAGGAAAGTAATCATTGGATTTCTTAGTAAGAAAAGTTTTGGTGGAATAAATACAGCAAGAAATCAGATTTCAGTGGTTCAGAAAATTAAAAGGCTATAAAGAGAAGACAGCAAGTGCAGAAAACTCTTTCAAGAATCATTGTCCTAAGTTTCATAATTACATGGCCCAAAATTTCCACTTCTTAAAATAAATGCAAAATAAAATATATGTGTGTGTATTTGTGCAGAAATCCACTTGAAGGTAGTCTCATATGCTGTTTGTGTTAGTGAGAAATATGAAACAACCTAAATATCCAAAAATGAGGGACTGATTATACATACATCTGTTCAGCAGAATATTACATGGTCATTTAAAGAATGCAGTAAAAATGAACTTGTTCTTGTACAAATCTGTGACCCACAGTTGAGTAGCTGCAACTTGAAATCCTATATTTATTAGAACCTTGGCTCTTAAATTTTTAATTAAATAATACAGAGAGAGATAGAGAGAGAGAGAGAGAGAGAGAGAGAGAGAGAGAGAGAGAATGTATACTTAACACCAAATTCTACAAGAGTTAAATGATAAGATCATTTCTTATCTCTTAAAGAAAAGAAATCTTGGCACACAGCAATGCCACATTGATCAGTCGTTTAAGTCTGTTCCTCTGGGGTTGCATCAAAGAACTTTCTTTCTCCTGAATCTTTTTCTATAATTTTAATGCATTTTAATTATACATAGAAGTAGAGTTCATTGTGACATGTTCAAACATGCACACAACATAATCTGTTCCACTTCACCCTCCAGTACCTCCTCTTTCCCTCCCTCCGTCTCCCTCTCCCTTCCTCTACATTCTCTTTGATCTTAAACCCATCATAGTCAATTGTACCTTAAAATATATTCACTCCTCTGTCTTCATAGGTATTTCTGAAAGGAAAAGGGCTGTGCCCACATTATGTCAAGTACACTAGTCCCTCCTGCGGTGGTCTAAACTTCTGCATCTCCTCTCTAACCCCAAGGTGACTGTATTAGCAGGTAGGGTCTTTGGGATGTGATCAGGTCATGAGGGCAAAGCTCTCGTGTTTGGAATCAGTGCTCTGATAAAAGAGAGGCAAAGAGCTAGCTTTTCCCCTCAGCCAAGTGAGGACACAGGGAGAAGGTGCCATCTATGAACCAGGAGACAGGACTTCACCAGACACCAAATCTGCCAGTGCCTTCATCAGGGACTCTCAGAGCCTAGAACCAAGAGAAATAAATGTTTGTTATTTATAAACCACTCAGTTTATAGTATTTTTCTATAACAATTTGCACAGACTAAGACACCTCTTCACCATCATCCACTTAACCCCAATGCTTCTTTTATGTAGACCGGTAATATGTCGATTCAATAGTCATTTTTGAGTCTACCTAAATATATAAATTAAAGTGCAATGCTACCTAAACATCTACATTTAAAACTCTTAGCTTATATTTTGGAGAGGTCAAAAACTTAAGCAGAGCTCATACTAATATACAATAACACTGTGTGTGTGTGTGTGTGTATGTGTGTGTGTGTGTGAGTGAGAGAGAATAATTCAAAAGCTGTAAATTTTTCTTTAAAACTTGCTGCCCCTACATTACACTCTCAATTAAGGACTCCTGTTTCATAATGCCTGTCTCATTTCTTGAAAACTCATTAGCAGAATTTTGTACTAATTTTGTTTGTTTGTTATCCAACCAATAAATGCAAATTAACATTGAAACTGCCCTCAGCAATAGAGAGACTACGTATGGTTTAAACTATAAAGCAGAAGTGAATCACAAATTCAAAAGAAATAAAGCGCTGATTGCTTTTCTCATGCAAAATTGAAAATCCAAAGCCAAGTTGGAAAAACGTTAAAATACTACATTTTGTACCTGTTGTACTTCTGTGGAATCTTTATTATTAAAAATACAAAATACATCCTCTACACAAGACATAAAACAAGTAGTAATGAGTATCTGCTTAAGTCTTTACTGCATATATGTCTCTTCCAAAAAAACATTTTTGGAGAAGCTGACAATGAAAAATGAAAATAAAAGAGGAGTATTAAAATGATTAAAAAAAAGAAAAAGAACCACTGACAAATAGGTAAAAACAGTAATATTAAGACAAATTACATTAAAAATAACTGCTGAGATGGAGTAAAACATGTAGCTCTGAGCATCAGCACTGCACTGAGGACTGCTATGAGCAGAGTTGCTCTGGGCATTGAAGGCGCTAGTCCTGTACAGCAGGCCATTGCTGCAATAGAAAAATAAATCGACTTTCCTGTCCCCGCGTAGCCCCCTATGGGGTAGTTTGGTTGTTTCATTCAAACATCTCAACCAGCCCAAGAATCTTAGATGAAACTGCTGAGCAAGTAAGGTTTCTATGTTCTCCAACCTCCCTTTTGAGCATTTCCAGGAGCTCAGAACTGGGTCCCTGCTGCAGTCTGACAGTTTGTATCCCCTTAAATCTAAAGATGGAAATCGACCCCTAAACTAATGGAATTAGGAGGTGGGGCCTTGGGGGCACAGCCCTCCAGAGGGATTTGTGTCAATGAGGCTCCAGATTGCTCACCTGCCTCCTCCACCCCAGGAGGACACAGTGAGAAGGCGCCCTCCGCGGAGCAGGCAGAAGCCGATCACCAGACACCTAATCTGCCAGGGCTTTGATCTTGGACCTCACAGTCTCCAGAACTAGGAAAAATTCCAAATGGCTAATGCGGCCCCTTTCAGTTAGAAATTTTGGGACCCACACATAAAACAGTGTGTCCCCAAACTGATTCTCAGAAACACATGTGGAGCTTCAAGAAGTTAAATTTTTACTTTGTTACCTGTCCCCACGTGGTTGTAAAGCTCCGTCACCTTAGCTAATAACTAACCTCTATACTCTTTGGGGGGTATCTTTATCCAATGAGGACAACTCTGGAGCATTTAAAATCATAGAAAAAGCTTACTATTTTACCATTATTCTTCTAATAATTTAAAAATGAAGCTGGGTGTTGTAGCACACACCTGTAATCCCAGTGGCCTGGGAGGCTGAGACAGGGGGACCATGAATTCGAAGCCAACCTCCACAATTTATTGAGGCTTTAAGCAATTTAACAAGAACCTGTCTCAAAGTAAAATTGTTTAAGAAAATGGCTGGGGATGTGGCTAAGTAGTTAAACACCCCTGGGTTCAATCCCTGGTATCAAAAAGCAAAAAAAAATGCACACATATACTAGAAAAGAAAGAAATTAATTAGAAAGCTAGGCACAGTGGCACACACATGTAGTCCCAAGTATTTGAGAGGCTAAAGCAGGAGGACCACAAGTGCAACACCAGCCTGGGTAACTTAGCAAGACCCTGTCTAAAACAGAAATTTTTTAAAAGGGCTGGAGATGTAGCTCAGTGGTAGACTACTTATTTGCCCAACATGTGTGAAGCCCTGGGTTAAATCCCTGATACTGCCAAAAATAAATAAATAAAAAAATGTTTTAGAAACTATTTAAATCCCCTATAAGCAATCCCACCATCTGAATTAATCATTGCTGACACTAAGATTCTTTCCTTCCATAATTTTTTTCTGTGAACACATATAAACAAAAGGTTGGATCTGAGATATGCTCCTATGATATTGAGGCAATGCTTTTTTAAAAATTTAATATCTTCAAACCCTTATCAAATACTCTTGAAAATTATTATCAATGGCCGCAAAATAGTTCACTATATGAGTAGACTACACTTTTTTAATTAAAGCTATTATTATTGGGACTTAGGTTGCTTTGGGAAGTTTATTTCTGCTTGCACATTTATTTGTTTTGACCAAGAAAATCCTAAAAGAATGGAAAGGATAATATGTATAAATTTTTCGAAAGATCAAGATAAGTAGGCTTATTTCTTGATGTAAGAATTGAGGATTCGTTTATCCATTTCCCCCACCCACAAGTCTACCTTCTAGCCTGATTTCCCAGCACCCAGTTGTTCAGGTCAGTGAAACAGGAGAACAAAGGAGAGCAGAGATGCCTCTTGGGGCCAGCCTGCCACACTGTGTGTAGTTTCGGCTGTTCCTATCTTTACTGTTCTCCATGGAGAACCAAGGGCTGAGAAGTCACTTTGATAGGCATTCACTAGGTAGTGATCCACTGAGTCAAGGATTTCCAAAAGTGAACAGGTAACTTTTGAAAACACATTAGTAATTAAAAACTCAGGCATCAAGAAGCCACACAAAGATTGAGGAGTTAGGTTGAAACTTCATTAGTTTCATGTGAAGAAGGGCCATTTGCAAGTAGGACTGCACCTAAGGTGACCTAGTTTTACAGGGTGCTAGTTAAGACACCTTGACCCAGAGAGTTGTGAGGGCTGATGAGCAGTGGTATTGTGCAGAGGGGACAGAAGCTCATCCTGAAATTACTCAGCATGACTCATCTATCCTCTGAGGTTAGTCACAGATTCTGTAATCACAGGGAGACATTTTTCATTTGCTACTGTGCTTGCTTTCCTGAGTAATGAAGATAAGGTAAAATGCTGAGGGGTAAAATATTATGGGACTTTATTTCCTCAATAACATTTTACTATACAAACTAAGCTGATCTTCAATATCAAGAAAAAACAAAGAGAAAATTTGTGGAGGGTGAGGGGACTTTACTAGGTGATGGGTCTGGTTAGTTCCTTGTTGCAATGATGGGTATATGAATGTGTACCAACTCACCACGATGTTCCCATTAAACATGTGCAACTTTTGCTTATTAATTATATAACAATAAAGCTAGAAAAGAAAGTAAGTTGATGGAAAATACAAGTTAGTAAGTTTAAACAAGTGAGAGGGCTAAAGGAATGGGTTACATTACATCAAATGATGATGAAGATAAAGTGTTCCAGGCATTGGGGAGGGGAAAAGAGTAAAATGGGGAAAAGGCAAGCATATCATCACTGCTGCAGAATATAATAAATATTCAAACCAGAATCTCCTACTTATGCAGTACATTGGTGGTTCAATCCTGTAGAACCAACTCATTTGTTTTTTTCCTGCCCAGACACAAATCAACATACATTAATTCCTGCAGTGAACCCTGCTTCACTCACCCACTCACCGTTTATTTATTTATGCATATGATTGCTACAAAAACACAGAAAGGAACTATATTCCCTTACATTTCATTATTGCTATTATGCAACATTTTATTTTTTCAAAAAAAATTATTTTCATAGAATTCATTTTCTCATTAGCAATTCCTATAGTGGACAAATAATTTATTATTCATAGTTTTATATTTGTGGACAGATCATTTTAGGCCAAGTAGAACACACTTGAGAATTAATTTTCTTTGGAATCTATAATACTGTGAGACATCTACCTGGAAGACCTCTTTCCTAACTGGAGCGTCTCTACATTCAGAAGCTTTCCACACTTTCTTTCCTCAGACTTAGAAATCTGTAATCTGAGATTCCAGAATCTCCTCATTTTATGGTTTCCCACGGCATGGAGCCATCACTAGCTGGTGTCAACCAAACAGGGAAGTTTCCAAAATTAAACACTGTCTAATTTTTTGTGAACTACTCATGAATTAACAGTCTTTCCCTTCACCTATCATTCCAAGACAAATATAGAAGTATGATCAGATACTGATAATAATAAAGCTGAATTCTTTTAAAGAGATTAACAAATTCAAAGGCAAAAACTTATTTGTATAGTTTAGATACACTGTGCGTCTTGCAGGCTAGAAACAATCCCATTAACTCACCAGAATCCAGAACTAGGTCTCATAATTTCTCGGACACACTTCCTCAACAATTAAATTCTAAAATAACCATGTGATTAGGAGATCTGCCCACCAAGGGATTTATCTGCTATTTCCTCCTTACTGTGAACTGAATGTCATAAAATAGCAGAGGCAAACAGGCCTAAAATCATTTCTTAAGGTATTAAGTCAAAAAGGTCAGTGCTTCCAAGTATGGCAACAGCTTTGCCGACGCCCACATCGCAGTGGTTGAAATAACAAAGCCCAGCCAAGGTTAAAGCTGAGAGCAAAAGACCTGCCTTGGCTTCCTTCTGCAGTGCATCACCCAGGGCTCCTGTGACTACGGAGGGAGAGCACTGCAGCCTGGAAGTAGTCTGCTGTGGAGCAAGGATTCGAATACACAGCTGGAGGGCTGGGGTTGTGCCTCAGTGGTAGAGAACTTACAAGGCACATCTGAAGCACTGGGTTCAATCCTCAGCACCTTGTTAAAATAAATAAATAAAATAAAATAAAGGTACTGTGTCCATCTACAACTAAAACAATATTTTAAAAAAATATAAAAACTGCAGCTGGAAGTGGCCCAGAGCAGAACACTGACAATCTTCTGGCTAGTCCAATGGAGAGATGCAGTCTTGGACGCGGTTTGGTGACAGGTGAATGCACCATGTTCCACACCATCCTGGGGTAGGTCAGCTCTGCAAAAACACTGAAGCATGAGCAGGTCTGACCACTGGGATTCGGGGAACAGCTTGGCCTCCTTGAGTGCCACAGGGATACCCAGCCCCATGGTAACTGCCCTCTCGCTTTCCAGGGCTCAAGGTTTTGTCCATCAACCAGGAAGCAGTTAAACACAAACTCCTAACCCACAAGTACATCAAGGAGGATTTTTAAAAAATTTTTTAAAACTCCCTGGGGCTGGGGATGTGTCTCAATGGTAGAGCACTTGCCTAGCACGTGTGAGGCCCTGGGTTCAATTCTCAGCACCACATAAAGATAAATAAATAAAATAAAGGTCCATTGACAACTAAAAGAAATATTTTTTTAAAAAAAGAACTCCTTAATTTCTTAAGTTTACTTATGAACAAGATCTGAGAGTTGGGGAAATGGGATAAAGGTATTCTAAAACCTTTTTTTTTCCCCTATTAACTGAAGAAGCACCCATTGAAAGTAATAAAAGAGGAGGTAAATTTGACTGAAAGAAAAGCAGAGCAGCCTGGTGGAACAGGAAATTATAGTGAATGAATTAACTTAGTCTAGAATGAATTTTGGTATTGAGCTGGGGACAGAGAGGATACACGAAATTACTGAAGGGAAAGAATCTGCAGGGAGATGTGGAAAGCCAAGAGAAGATAGGGACAGACAGTCTAGACATTAAAATCAGAAGATCAAAATGTCCCTCAGCAGCAATATAGAGCCTTCTATGTTGTTGAGCACTAGCAAGGCCATGCCAACAGTATTTAATCTAGGACTTGTACATCACATAAATCCAAAAACTCATCAGGAGCCTTCAACAGTGGTACAGCTATGAACATATGTTTGTCTAATTTGGAGCGTGGCAGTGAGAAGACAGAAAAATCAAAATGCAAGCTCAAAACAGAAAAAGATAAACCTGGATTATAAATTAAAATCAGGATGCAAGTGATTATTACATGTTTCAAGCTTGGGAGATGAGCAGTGTTAGCTACTAGTAACTATGGACCAAAAAAAATAAATAAAAACAAAGGTTGCTCCCTATCACATACAACCTCAACTCTAGCTTGTTTAACCTGGCAGTCAAAATCCAACAAAAGCTAATTCTCTTCTTCCCACAGTGCATATGGTTCATATTTAGTCACTACTATGTGCCCAGTCAATGCCGGGTACCATTTTATGGTTTTAACACAGACTTTTGAGGTCCTTGCCTCAAATATCCCACTCTGTAGTGTTTAGTGTCTCAATTTATGGATCAAGACACAAGGTACATATCATCACTGGTGTACATTCTAGTACATGTTCCCTTTTGCCTACTCCACGGAATCCATCCACATATTCAAGTCACATCAGTATTATGAAGGACACTCTGAACACTTAAATTCATCTCTTCTTTCTTATCTAGAACACAGATAAAGAAAATGTGTATATATATATACACACTGGAGTTTTACTTAGTCATAAAGAAAAATGAAATTATGCCATTTTCAGGAAACAGATGAAACTTGAGGGTATGTTGTTAAACAAAATAAGTTGAACTCTGAAGGTCAAGGGTCCTATGTTTTCTCTCATATGAGAAGCTAAAGAAGAAACAGGAAAAGTGAGGGCGTCTCTTGAAAATCAAAGGGAGATCAGCAGAGTAGAGGAAAGCAACGAGGGAAGGAAGGGAAGGAGGAAAAGGGGAAAGGCTGGGGAATGATGTTGGATGAATCATACTGTTCTGCTGTGTACATGTACAAATATGTAACAATAAATCCAAAAAAATGTGGAAAAATATAATAAACAAAAAAAAATTCCCCAGTAGTCAAAAGAAAAAAAAGCCTTGCTTGTTTGGTAGGAGTAGGTTATAAAACTACCTTGCATGATTCATACTATCCATAAATTTAACCAAAAACAAAACTCAGTGGCTCAAGAGACACACCACTTTCCTCATAAAGTAATTAGAGAAATTTCTCCAAGGATCTTCAGAAACAACATAACATGAAGGATATGTACTAAACAAATCTGAAGACAATTTACTGCCTTCCTCGCCCTCTGACAATTCATGTGGTCAGCATTTATTTTGGATGTGAACTTTCTGCGTAAGTGTCTGTGCCCTGTCAAGATGTAATGTGGGGGGCTGGGGATGTGGCTCAAGCGGTAGCGCACTCGCCTGGCATGCGTGCGGCCCGGGTTCGATCCTCAGCACCACATACCAACAAAGATGTTGTGTCTGCCGAGAACTAAAAAATAAATATTAAAAAAAATTCTCTCTCTCTCTCTCTCTCTCTCTCTCCTCTCTCACTCTCTCTTTAAAAAAAAAAAAAAAGATGTAATGTGGCATGGCATTCATTTCTGGGCTTTGGATACATATTTTTAACATACTTCAATTTAACATATTTCAATTTTACAACAGAAAAACTGCAAAGATATTTAGAGTTTCAATACACCCTGTACCCAGGTACCCCTATTATTGACATCTTACCTAGCATGATAGTAAATGAGCCAATACTGATACATTATTACCTAAAAATCTACACTTAATACAGATTTCCTCAGTTTTTCCCTAACTCCCTTTTGAGGACATTATGTTCAATGGTCGTGTTCCTCTTGGCTGTTACAGAATCTCAGATTTTCCTTGATTTTTATGACCTTGACCATTTTGCAGAGTACTTGTCAGATATATTGTAGAACATCCCTCAACTGGAATTTGTCTGATAAATTTCTCATGATGAGACTATGGTTATGAGTTTAAGGAAGGAAGACTATAGATAAAGGGCCAATTTCATCACAGCACATCAAGAATGTTCACTATCCACATAACTTACACCACCAAATGACATTGACCTTAATCACCTGCCTATGGGTAGATATAGTACTATCTGTCACCTTTCTCCACAGTAAAGTTACTCTTCTTTTCCTTTTTACATACCATATGCTTTGAAATTCACCATGCACTTGAGAAGGAGGAGCTGTGTGTGGTGGTGCAGGCAATAATTCAAGCTACTCAGGAGCACTGCAAGTTCAAAGCCAGCCTTGGCAACAGAATGAGACCTGGTATCAAAATAAAAATAAAATGGGCTGGGGGTTTAGTTGAATGATGGGGCTGTTGTCTAGCATGTGTGAGGCCCTGGGTTCCATCCTCAGAACAAAAAAAAAACAAAAAACAAAGGTTGGGGGAAGGAGGAGAAGAAGGAGAGGAAATAACAATGGAGAATTAGGCTTCACCTCCTTGAAGCAGAGTATATACATAAATTATTTGGAATGGCACACCAGTTTTATGGCACATACCAGTCAAAATTCAGTGTCTTCCAGAGTGGCACCAATGTGTTTACATTTCACCCTGTCCCTATCACCTCATGAACCTGGCCTGCTCTGCATAGCAGTGCTCACAGGGTGTATCTCAGACAGGCAACACCAGTATCACTCGGGAATTTATTAGAAACACAAGTTCTTTTTTTTATTTGTTCTAATTAGTTATACATAACAGCAAAATGCATTTCAACTCATTGTACACAAATGGAGCACAACTTCTCATTTCTCTGGCTGTACACAATGCAGAGTAACACCGTTCATGGACTCATACATGTACCTAGGGTAATAATGTCCATTTCATTACACCATCTTTGTTACTCCTTTACCTCCTTCCTCCCCTCTCACTCCCCTCTGCCCAATCCAAAGTTCTTCCATTCTTCCCTTGCCACCACCATCCACACATTATGGATCAGCATCCACTTATCAGAGAAAATATTTGGCCTTTGATTTTTTTGGATTGGCTTATGTTGCTTAGCATGATATCTCCAACCCCATTCATTTACCTGCAAATGCCACAATTTCATTCTTCAAGGCTGAGTAATATTCCATGGTGTATATATACCACGTTTTCTTTATCCATTCATCTGTTGAAGGGCATCTAGGTTGGTTCCATAGTTTAGCTATTGTGAATTGAGCTGCTATAAACATTGATGTGGCTGCAACACTATAGTATGCTGCTTTTAAGTACTTTGGGTATAAACCGAGGAGTAGGATATCTGGGTCAAATGGTGGTTCCGTTCCAAATTTTCCAAGGAATCTCCACACTGCTTTCCATATTGGCTGTACCAATTTGCAGTCCCACCAGCAATGTATGAGTGTGCCCTTTTCTCCCACATCCTCACCAACACTCATTGTTGTTTGTGTTCTTAATAGCCGCCATTCTGACTGGAATGAGATGAAATCTTAGAGTAGTTTTGATTTGCATTGCTCTAATTGCAAGAGATGTTAAACATTTTTTCATATAAAATACAAGTTATTGAACCTTTTAAAGAACTCTTTTAAAGAACACCAATGCTCTTCAAGCTACCCTTCAGATAGAAAGGGAAGGAACCTTTCCAAACTCCTTCCACAAATCCCGTAATATCCTGCTATCAAAACCTGACAAGGACACATCAAAAACTATAGACCAATGTCACTGATGAACACAGATTCAAAAACACTTCGTTATTCACCAAAACATTTGTAAACTGATTTCAACAGCACACTAAAAAGATCATATACTGGGCTGGGGCTCAGTAGTAGAGCACTTGCCTAGCATGTGTGAGGCACTGGGTTCTATCCTCAGCACCACATAAAAATAAACAAATAAAATAAAGGCATTCTGTCCATCTACAACTACAAAAAAAATTTTAAAAGATCATATACCACAATCAAGCTGGTTTCATTCCATGGATGCAAGGAAGGCTCAACATATGAAAATCGGTAAGTGTAATTCAACACATACTACAATCAAGGATTAAAAATCACATAATCATCTCCACAGATGCAGAAAAAGTCTCTGATGAAATTCAACATCCCTTCATGGTGGAAGCCCTGAATAAATTAGGTATACTAGGATCAGGCCTCAACATAATAAGGGTCTATACCACAGACCCACAGTCCACACCACACTGGAGAAAAACTTCAAGTATTTCCTCTTAAATTAGGAATAAGATACAGGTGTCCGCCCTCACCACCCTTATTCAATACAGTATTAGAAATTCTAGAAAGAGTAATCAGGCAAGTGAAAGAAATAAAAGGTATAAAAGTAGGAAAGAAGGAAGTCAAATTATCCTGTTTGCAGATGGTATTCTCTACATAGAAAATTATAAACACTTGACCAAAATACTTTTAGAACTGATAAGTAAATTCAGTAAAATGACAGGTTACAAAAACAACATACAAAATCAACATACAAAAATCAGCAAAATGAGGGATAACCCTAACCAACGGGATGAAAGATCTTTACAATGAAAATTCAAAACACTGAAGAAGTTGAAGGAGATACTGGAATGTGGAAAGACCTTCCAAGGTCATAGATAAGAAAAATAAATATTAGTAAAATGGTCTTGTTACACAAATTGACCTACAGATTCAATGCAACACCAATCAAAATACCAAAGACATTCTTCACAGAATTAGAAAAAACAATCTTAAAATTAATATGGAAACACAAAAGATGTTAAATAGCCAAAGCAATCCTGAGCAAAGGAGCAATGCTGGAGGCTCACAATACCTGGTTTCAAAACATGCTACAGAGCCATAGTAACAAAAACAGCACAGTCTTGACATAAAAACAGACCTGTAGGCCAACAGAAAAGAAGACTCAAAAATAAATCCATGCATCTTCATTCAAAATGGCTTTTGGCAAAGGTGCTAAAATAAACACACTGGAGGGAAAAAACAGCCTTTTCAACAAATGGTGCTGGGGAAACCAAATATTCACATGTGGAAGATTGAAACTTGAACTCTCACCTTGTACAAAAATCAACTCAAAATGGATCAAAGACCTCAATCTGAGGTCTTTATTAAAAAGCTTCTGCACAGTAAAGAGAACAATTAACAAAGAGACAATCTACAGAACAGGAAAAATCTTTGTTAGCTATTCACCTGACAGAGGATTAATATCCAAAATATATTTTTAAAAAAACCTCAAAACTTAACAGAAAAAAAAGCAAATAATCTGAATAGATACTTCACAAAAGAAGAAATACACATGGCCAATAAATATATGAAAAAAAAAAAGCTCAACATTTTTAGCCATCAGAGAAATGCAAATCTAAACTGCAAGTAGGTTCCATCCCAGCTCAGTCAGAATGGCTATTTTATCAAGAAAAACAAAAGATAACAAATGCTGGCAAGGTTCTAGAGAAAAAAGAATTCTTAAACACTATTGATAGAAGTGTAAATTAGTACACCCTCTGAAGAAAACAGTATGGAGGCTGCTTAAAAAACTAACAGAACTACCATGTGATCCAGCCATCCCACGCCTGAGTATTTATCTAGAGGAAATAAATTCAGCATACAAAAGAGATACCTGCCTATCTATGTTATTGCAGCACTATTCACAATAGCCAAGATATCAGCCTAGGTGCCCATCAACAGAAAAATGGGTAAAGAGAATCCAATGTATTATAACTAAAAAGAACCAATCTAAAAACAAAAAAAAAAAATACTACTAGAAGTAATAAGGGCAAAGATAAATAACTTCTGCATGAAAAATATGCAAGCAAATTTGAATAGAGGTTTATATATACATAGGAGCATTTAGACATTTAAGTAAATAATATGTATGCATAGTCATGTATATGTTATATATCTATATATGTATAAATATTTTTATGGCTTGAGATATGAGGTATATATTTTTATTAAGTGAAGAAGAGTAATTTTTGTACTGAGGTAGAATGTTTTGTTGTTCTAGAATGAAAAAGAACAGGATTAAAACCTGAACGTACATTTTTAAAAATGTAAAACACATATGGAGGGCTGGAGATGTAGCTCAAGCGGTAGCGCGCTCGCCTGGCATGTGTGCAGCCCGGGTTTGATCCTCAGCACCACTTACAAACAAGATGTTGTGTCCGCCGAATACTAAAAAATAAATATTAAAAAAATTCTCTCTCTCTCTCTCTCTCTCTCTCTCTCTCTCTCTCTCTCAAAACACATACGGAAAAGAACTCTTGAAAATGTAATTTTATATATGATTAAGCTATTAAGATTAGATTAACCAATTTATAGGATTTGAGCTTAAAAATACACTGATGGAAAAACTAAGCTGATTATTTCTATGTTAAAAATTCTGAGTTTTCTTGGATATGGGTCTGTTCTTCTTAAGAGTTCATAAAACATGTTTAATTTTGCCCATTATATAATCTCCCTAAAAATCAAGATTTCTGTGTCTCTTTCAAATAGATTTTTCTGCTTTATGCAGTCTTTATCAGGGATTTGATTATTCAAGGAAATGGTCCTCTAGTGAAGAGCTAATAATTATTATAAAAAGAAAATACTATATATGTAGGTGATAAAGTATTACTCAGTCATAAGAATGAAATCCTGTCATTTTAAGGATAATGGATGAACTAGAAAACATCATGTTATATAAAATAAGCTAGACGTTAAAAGACAAATATTGCACGTTCTCTCCTACGAGGAAACTTTTTTATATATATATCCATCTCCAAAAGTAGAAGAGTGAGCATCGGAGCCTGGAAACGGGTGGGGAGGGGGATGTAGGGGTGGTGGTGGGAGGGGAAAAGAAGGCAGTGCTACCAAAGCTTGACATCCTGGGGACAGATGAAACCCATGATTTGTACAATTAATATGTGTTGATCAGTCACTAGTATGGCAATATGTGTAACCGATGTGATTCTGCAATCTGTATACGGAGTAAAAATGGGAGTTCATAACCCACTTGAATCAAATGTATGAAATATGATATGTCAAGAGCTTTGTAATGTTTTGAACAACCAATAAAAAATGTGTTGATAATCATAATAAGTTTTTAAAATAACTTTTTAAAAAAAGAAACAGGTGGCACTCCACAATCTCTGTTTTGACAAACCTCCACATCACCATGCTGGCTGTGGTTAGGAGAGAATGCAGCTCTAATTCTGCCATGCCTCAGTCTGCCTGCTCCTGACAAAATCCCCAGCCTTCATCCCGTGGCTCTAGCAAGCATCTGCATTTCCTTCTGCACTGATGGTGCTTAAACTGACCACCTGGTGTGGGAATCTCACTCTCAGGATGCTTTTCTTGTTTAGGGCCCATGGACATCTCTGAAACCCTGGACAGTTCAGGTATTAGACATCCTCTCCTATTACCTAAAACATTCTCAAGTCTTCCACTTAAGGCCTTTTTCTTTTTTTCTTTTTCTCCCTGATTTCATTTCTGGCTGATTTCCTAAAAGGAACTTATTTTGATCAAAACCCTGCTATCTCCACCAACAGATTCCTTCTTTCTGCCTACTTGGAGTGATAAGAATTCCTGCCCTTACTGGAACTTAATCCATCATTAATTCTCTCCCTGGTAACTCCTGCCAATCTCTGATTGCTCCGGGTTTCCATCCCCTTCCCACTGTGACTCCCTATTTCCTGGGCTTCTATCTGGTATAGGAAGAATGTCCTGCCTTCTGCTGGGACCCAGGATTGACACCGGTTTCCTAACGGTTGCTTGTGCCAAGGTTTCATTCACACAGTACACTAAACAATACAAGTCTCCAGACATTTTAAGAGTAATTCAGCCATTGAACAGCAGTTCTCAAAAATATAAGATTAAAATAAAGAGGTACTCATTCTCAGTCCATTTTAATGTTATCATAAAACTATTGTGTATAAAATTCTGTGAGATAAAATATTCATTTCCTCATTTATAAGCATTTATGGGAAGGTTTATTTATAGTCAATGTTTTCATGGAAATTGCTTACAAAAGGAAAGCTGTTGGAAGAAATGCCTATTTTTCATTTGCACTGAAATATCATAAATCCAATCCATCAGGAGCTAATTAAAACAATGAGTCAGCTGGAACCTAATCATTGTCATTTATTAACTCACTCATTTGAAAAATATTTCTTAGCATATATATGGTAACTAACTATCCTTGTAGATTTAGCCAGGCTTGGTGGCACACACCTGTAATCCCAGCAGCTCCAGACGCTGAGGCAGGAGGATCTCTAGTTCAAAGCCAGCCTCAGCAACTTAGTGAGGCCCCAAGTAACTTAGTGAGATCCTGTCTCTAAATAAAATACAAAAAAATAAAGTTGGGATGTAGCTAAGTGGTTAGACACCCCTGGATTCACTCCCCAGTACCAAAAAAATAAAAACAAAAAAATAAAAGATGTAATGAAATTTTGAGAATAAAATGCTTTTTATTCTTAAAAAAAAGATGCAATTAACTTTCTCGTATATTATTTTTAATACCCTTATTTTGGTTATTTATTTTTATGTGGTGCTGAGGATCGAATCCAGTGCCTTATATGTGTGAGGCAAGTGCTCTGCCACTGAGCCACAACCCCAGCCCTCTCATATATTCTTGATCCTTGTTTTATATGAAGTCATTAGAAGAGATTTCTAGAAGTAGAATAATTGGCTTAAAGGGAACCAAAATTTTTTAAGACTTGACATAAATTACTTTGATATAAGTTTGAAAGTTTAATGACTTTAATTCTGAAAGACTTTTATTTATTTTTTTTTGGGGGGGTGGGTACTGGGGATTGAACTCAAGGACACTTGACCACTGAGCTGCCACTTCCCCAGCCCTGTTTTGTATTTTTTATTTAGAGACAGGGTCTCACTGAGTTGCTTAGTGCCTCGCTTTTGCTGACACTGGCTTTGATCCTCCTGCCTCAGCCTCCCTGGCAACTGGGATTATGGGCGTGCAACACCACACCCAGCCTGAAAGGCATTTTTACATCTATTTCTTTACTAATTATTGAAGTAATGTAAATTTAAGTCAATAGTAAGTGAAATAGAGCAAAATTTAAAGAGGGGGAAAATCATTCATTATCTCAGTTCCAGAAATAACAACTTAATTCTCTATTCAATCTTTTCTCCACAATAGTTTTTATTTCTTTTTAAAATTCATTATTTTAAAATATAATTTTTCATGTCTTGCTTTATGAATATTTATATTTGTAAAAATTTAAGCACTGTTTTACCAATGATCCACATCAAGAAATACACCTATTGAATCTCACCAATAGATTTCTGAGGAGCTGGGGATGTGGCTCAAGCGGTAACGCGCTCACCTGGCATGCGCGGGGCGCTGGGTTCTATCCTCAGCACCACATAAAAATAAAATAAAGATGTTGTGTCCACCGAAAACTGAAAAATAAAAAATATTAAAAATTTTTAAAAAAAGATTTCTGAAAAAAATTCAGCACATTTTGATTTTCCTTGCAATCATCATTCCACAACTCCTACTGTCCACTTAAATAATCTGAGGTTTAATAATCTCATAATTTAGGAGTTCAGCTGGGCACAGTGGCACACGCCTATAACTCCAACTACATGGAGGCTGAAATAGGAGGATTGCAAGTTCAAAGCCAGCCTGGGAAATCTAGTGAGACCTTATCTCAGAATTTTAAACAATACAATAAAAAGATCTGGGGATGAGGCTCAGTGGTAGAGCACCCTGAGTTCAATCCCTAGTACCCAAAAACTAAGAGTTCAGAGTTATATGTTGCATTATTTTGTAACTATACCTGCAATAATAATTTAGACCCAACCTGGTTACTTGGTTTCAGTATTTACTGCCATTACACTTACATAGGATTTTTCATTTCTTGAATAATTTCTCTGAGTTAGAACTCATGGATCTTAAGTAAAATGTGGAACAGATCTATCAGGTAGAAAATACGAATGGCACACATGCTGAACTTCTATGATATAAAAATGACTCAGTTTAGCCAACTTTTTGTCTTTATGGACTGTAGACAAAATTCCAGTGCCAGGTGGCATTTTGTTTCATTTATTCAACATTCAAGAAATGTGTCTGAACTCTACTACAACATTAAAACAAAACAAAAAAAAAACAAAAAAAAACCCTGCCTGGATGCTTGAGTAAAAAAATATAGGCAAATGTCAATTAGATGTACATATAGACAGGCATATAGATTAAAATGTAAATGTATAGACAATAAATAAGTATATGGGCATATTAAAATTTAACAACCAGTCATGATCTCAGTCATTGTTTCAACAAAATACTTTCTGTGGAACCCTATTCCAACATACACTAATAGTATATCATTAAAAAGTGCTTATATTTTGGGCTGGAGAGGTGTCTTGGCGGGAAAGTGTTTGGCGAGCATGTGAAAGGCCCTGGGTTCAATCCCTAGCACCATCCAAAAGAAAATTTTTAATTATTCATTCAAATTAAAGAAATACTAGGTTAAAGTAAGTTAGACTTGTTTTGTTTTCCTGCTATTACTTCATTTAACTACCCAATGTACAATGTGAATCTTTCAGAAGCCTTTGTACTATGCAAAATTTCCCACACTAACTGGAACACAAAACTATTATTTTTTTAAAGAGAGAGAGAGAGAGAGAGAGAATTTTTTTTAATATTTTCAGTGGACACAGCATCTTTATTTTATTTTTATGTGGTGCTGAGGATCAAACCCAGCGCCCCGTGCATGCCAGGCGAGCGCATTACTGCTTGAGCCACATCCCCAGCCCAAAAAACTATTTTTTAAATCAGGATAAAGTAAGAATGCTTTGTGGAAAGCACCTTAGGATTCACCATTCTGGATGTTGGTTAATATGTTATAATTCACCATGTGCTAGGTAAGCATTTTTATCACTAGACAAATATCTTTTCCAGGTCAATGATGTTTCTTCTGTTATTTCTCTGATTATTGCTTCTGATCCCTCCACCCGCTTGTTTTCCTTCTGAGATTCTGATTATAACTAGGTTGAGCCTCTAGGGATGTCTCTGTCCTCTTCTCTCTTCTTTCATCTTTCTAACTTCTTCATCCTCTTCTAAGTCCTGTTAAGATTTTCCACTAGAATCCCATTTGCCACTCACCACCTCCACCAGGTTTTGCCTGTGATGATTATGTTTTTATCAACTCACCATACTTCTTCAGATTCTTGGTCACAGATGGTTTTCTATGTTGACATCCTTACAGCAGGGGCACTAGAAGTTTCTAAAAGTGGTTTATGATCCAGCTGAAACAGGCAAAGGAAGCATGTATTTAGTGGAGACTTACCTCACCAATTCAGATTCAGCAGTCCAAGTGAACTGGGGAGGAATCGACATCATGAAGGATCACCATGAGAGGCTAGGGATGTAGCTTCATGGCAGAGGGCTCGCTTAGCAGGCAGGAGGCCCTGGGCTCCATCCCAGTACTGCCAAGAAAAAAGAACCTTCATTCCAGACTATGGTCTTCCCATATTGTGGTCTAACTACAATACCTGGGGCATCTGACCCATAGACACCTATCAAAAAGCTGCATCAGTAAATTCTGGGTCTTGTTTATCATTATTTCTCTAGAAACTATCTAGAACAGTGCCTGACTCATGATGAATTACTTGTCAGCAATCTTTCTGTTTCAAGTGACAGAAACACAATGGAATCCAGATTATAAATTGAGAAGACTGGGGTTGTGGCTCAGTGGTAGAGTGCTCGCCTAGCATGGGTGAGGCACTGGGTTCAATCCTCAGCACCACATAAAAAAAATAAAGGCATTGTGTTTACCTACAACTAAACAAACAAACAAACAAACAAACAGAATACAGGATTGAAGCCAGGCGCAGTGGCCCACACCTGTAATATCCCAGTGGCTGGGGAGGCTGAGCCAGGAGAAGCATAAGTTCAAAGTCAGCCTCAGCAAAAAGTGAGGCACTAAGCAACTCAGTGAGACCCTGTTCCTAAATAAAATAGAAAACAGGGCTGGGGATGTGCCTCAAAGGTCGAGTGCTCCTGAGTTCAATCCCTGATACCAAAAAAAAAAAAAAAAAAGAATACAGGATTAAGAAATCAATAGTGCCTCTGGCTCCACGCACAGCTAGATCCAGAGTCTTGAATGATGATTCCCTCTCTCTCCAAGTGGTAGACCATTAAATCTGAGGATTCTCATTGGTCAAGTTTCAGGTCCTTATTTACCTCTAAATCTCCCTGTGTGGTTGGGGGATGGAGTCAACTCACCAAGTGGCCGGCTACCCTAACCAACTAGGCTAGTACTGATGGGCAGGGAAAGCACCACAATGTACAGGTCCAGGGCTATTGTGAGTGAAGGGGAGGAGGCTGGATGAAGGCACAGTGAGGGATACTACCAGTTAAAGGAGGAGAGGATTCTGTGATTTACCAGCACCACACAGTAGGAGATCAATAAACAATACTGAATGAAAGAACAGCTTGTCTCTCATGAACATCAGGCTTTGTGATTTTATTGGGGGGGGTCCCTTTTAATACTGAACTTAATGACAATTGTAACTGGGTTCTATTGAGGGTAAGCCAAACAGGATGATTTGTTCTGGATCATTTCTTTTATTTCCTAGGATAGCTCTTTATGACCTTTTCTAAAATTGTGCTACTGTGTATAACTTTCTCATAAATAGTATTTGTCACTGAAACTTTTGTATTTACATTTGGCCAAGATAGTGCTCTTAGTCACCTAGAACTGCTAAGAAATAGACTCAAACCTAATACATAATGTATTTGTTATAGGCTTATTATTATTATTATTATTATTATTATTATTATTAAACTAGAACAGCAATCACATAAGCTAGCTGAAGGTCAGTTGTGTAGCAATATATAATACTCCTCCTGTCCTGCATCTAATAACGGGTAATAGCTCAGTTCAAACAGAGGAATTAATGACTGTGATTAGCAAATCGTATTCAATTCCTAACTTCAACATTTACATTTTAATTTATTTTAAAAGGAATATTTTTATGACCTTTTCTCCATTCAATGTTTCTCTCCCCAAAATAAAATGTTTATACACTGAGCTTCAAGCCTACCTCTGATAAGGAACTGAGCTAATGCCTAATAGAAGACAGTTCAGCAAAGAAAAGTAAATTTCTCAGAGGTAAGACATGATTCCTAAAATTTCTTTGTGTATTATTCAACAACCTTCAGAAGATCTGAGCCAGTGCTCCAAAATATTCCATTATTAAATACTTAAATTGTTTGCACTTTTCATTATTATGAACATTGGTGCAGTAAATATCCCAGAAACTAATTTTTTGCATGAGCATGATTCATTCCTGGAAATAATTTCATTTGCATTTCTTTAATGCTGAACTTCACTTAGATTATCAGAAATTTTTTCTACATTTTGACCTTTTTATTTCTAATTAATTTTCAACCATTTTTTGCTTTTTAAAAAAGCTTTATTGAGATTTAATTTATACACCATATAATTCACCCACTTAAAGCATACAATTCAATGGTTTTTAGTATAGTGACAGGTATGTGCAACCATCATCACAATTTTAAAACATTTTTGTCAACTTATAAAGAAACTTACACCCTTTGGGTATTGTCCTTTGCACTTTCTCCCAACCACAAAGCACCACCAATTTATTTTCTGTCTCTACAGATTTGCCTATTCTGGATATTTTATGTAAATGGAATCATACCACATGAATAATATCCCCTTACATGTTCTTTTACTGTTGTTAATTATTGGTTTGCTGATGGACATTTGAGTTATTTTCACATTTTGGCTATTGTAAATAATGCTGCTGTACAAGCTTTTGTTTGAACACCTGCCTTCAATTCTTTGGGAAATATACCTAGGAATGGAACTGCTAGGTCATGTGGTAATTCTAGCTTATTAAAGAAATGCCAGCCGTATCCACAGTGACTGTACCACTTCACATTCCCACCCAGTGTAAGAGGGTTCCAGCTTCTCACATTCCTCACCAACACTCCTTATTTCCTTTGGTTGTTTTGGTTTTTGAGATAGGATCTTGCTGTGTTGCCCAGGCTGGCCTTGAACTCCTGGGCATAAGCAGTCCTCCCACCTGAGCCTCCCAAATAGTTGGAACTACAGTCATGTGCCTAGATTATTATTTCCTTTTAAAAATTATAATTATTACAGCCAACCTTGTGAGTGTTAAGTGGCATATTACTGTGGTTTTGATCTGCATTTCCCTTGTGACTTATGATAGTCTGCATCTTATCAAATGGTTGGTCATTTCCATATCTTCTTTGGAAAAAATGTTTGCTGAAGTCCTTTGTCCATTTTTTAATTGGGTTGTTTGTCTATGTTGTTGAACTATAAATGTTCTTTATGTATTCTAGGTAATACATAAGGTACACATCAACCAATATTCTTGCTCTGCATTGTTCATAATGGTAAAAAATTGAAAAACATAATGTCTACAGAATGTATAAATATCTTGTAGAATAGAAATACTTGGGAAAATATCAATTGAAAGTAACCAAAGCAAAAAGGTAATGTGGTTGTCATAGAATATTTTTAACAAGTTTGTTATTTATTCTTATATAAAAATAGAATATTTAAGATGTGATTCTTTATCTATTGATTTGTGCAGAATTGATATGTTGTGATATGGTTGTCTTTGATGCTAATTTCTAAATAATAATTAGATTTTTCATGTAAACTTTAATCCAAAATGATTGGATTTTTAGTTAAACATTGTGATTAAATTTAGTTATAGTTCATTTCCTATGGGTAAAATAGTTATCTTTTTAATTTAAGTTTTAACATTTATTGAGATTTTCTTGGGTTTAATATATACATGGCTTTATAAATATTACACTGGCAATGGAAAATGCAGTCATTTGGGCAAAGAATTCAATATTAAATTAATATACAAATCCTCCTTATTTTTCTTTCCCCAAACTTTTTTATTTGGAAGAATTCAAACCTATAGTAACAGTATAGATTCACCAACTATCAGCAGTTTGCTACATTTGTAGATAGAAGATGATAAACAGATACATTTTACTTGTGTTTTTATGTATTTCAACACCATTTTTGAAGAATCATTTAAAGGAAAATTTTTAGACAAAATTTATAGGCCTCTCTAATGTCCTAAATTATAGGACATGCTCCTACATAATTAGAATTACTTTATAATAATGAAGAAATTTAAGATTGATTTAATTATATCATAGTCCACATTCTGATTTCCTTAATTATCATAATATTGTCAATGTGTGGGTTATTTCTAACACATTAACAGAATAAATGAGAAAAAAAACATGTAAAAGACATTTGATCAACTCAACATTCTTTCAGGTTTAAAAAATAATTCTTAGCAAATGAAAACTAGGAAGGAATTTTGATCTGGTATGTATGAAAAGCCTGTTGACAACAACATACATAATGGAAAAAAATACTGAAGTTCTCTTCCTAAGGGCCAGGGACAACACAGAAATGTGCATCTCAAATAAAAATAATATAGGAGTTTCTAGCCAAGGCAATAAGGTAAAAATAATGCATAAATAATGTTTCAAAATAAGTAATCATGATATTACTCACAGATGACAGAACATACATACATACATAAAAATGCCAAAACAATTCAAACTATCAAGATTAAGAAGTGAATTTCTAAGACTGCTAGACACAAGTTCAATATATAAATGTATATATGTAATATATTGATATATAATATGTATATATATAAATTAGCAAAAAAGGAATATAAGTCAACCCTACATATAAAAGTACCCAAAAAATCACATATATAGGAGCAAGCTGTTGAAACATGCTGTATTGACATTCTGAAACACAAAAAGCTTTCCTGAGAAATATTAGAGAATACCTAAATAAATATGGTATATATCATGTCCATGAATTAAAAGACTTAAATTCTTAAGATGTTGATTCTCCCCAAATCTACTTATATATTGCTATCCCAATCTCCACCAGGTGTTTTGTTGAAATCAATAAGCTAGTTCCAATTTTATACGGAAGTGGAAAAAAACTTGGAATAACCAACACAAATTTGAAGAACGAATTTGGAGTTTCTATACCACCAACTAACAAGATTTATTACAGTATTAAGACAGTGGAATGTTAATACAATGATGAACAAATAAACCAATAAAACTGGTACTTCATTACAGCAGCAACAGGAAGCTAATACACTGTGACAAACTGGGACAACTGATTCTCTATTGTGTTGGCCAGATGCCCAACCCCACAGACATTGTGCACATTCTACCCTCTGTGCTCTGTTTCTGCTTGTTTATCTCTTCATTATTCCTTGTGGTGTATTTTGAATAGTTTCTTCCATATATCCACCAGCACAAAATTCTATCTGTTTGCTATTTGTTCAACTAAAGAACATTTAATTGTGGTGATTCTATTTTTCATTTCTAGGACTTTAACTATTTTCTAATTTTTCTTGTTCTTTTTCAGAATATTTTGTTTCACTTGACGTCTTTTTCTTTTTTTATAGTTTTTAATTTTTTGGTCAATTCAAATAATTACAATTCTTACAGAGTTAATACTCAAGTTTGTGGCATTGACTGATTTCTTGATTTTTTAATTTTACTTTTAATTGGCAAGTAACAGTTATCCATTTTATGAGATATGAATTTTCAATACATGTATACATTGTAGAAAGGTTTTTTATTTGAGTTTGCCTTCAGTAGTGACTGATTATACCAGGGTTTCCTGTACCTTGTGTTATGAAAAGAGCATTATGTTTACATCAAAGAGGGACCAAATTTCTCCTGACTGACTTTTTTCCCCAGCCAAACTCTGGGTAGTAGCAGACTTCCCGTTACTACTCAAGGAAAGTGGAAGTAGGTTTTGAGTTCAATAAGCCAGAGCAGCATGGTGAGCTCAGAGATGCACACATGACCTCAGTTCTAGCTGTTTTTGTTCACGTGCACCTGTGATCATGCCTTGGCCACTGGGTACGCAGGCTCCAACAGCTGCAGCTGCTCCTTGCTATTCTTTTGATTTCCATTTTTGTTTTAAGTACTGGTGATTACAGTCTTCTGGGCTCATATTCACTATTATAAGTATTCATAAGAGAGCTCATTTGCATAAACTCCAAGTCACACTGCTGAAAATTCAAATATCTGTCTTTTTTAAAAGAGCTATGTACTCTATGTACTTTCTTGTTACAAATGATACATTTTGTCTTCTTTTTGTCAGGAATGGTGGCTTCTATTTCTTGTTTCCTAGCCTTTCATTTGACTTATCTTTTTCTGCACCCTCCTTCATGTTTGCTGAGAAGTCAGGAAATATAAAAATAAATGTCTGTAAGCCCTAAATTCTTTAATTCTGACATGGTGAATTTTTTTATTGGAAGTTTATATGTTACATAGAAATTAATAAAAATCTTTAAAAGTTATTAAAAGCCATCATATACTTTTGAAAATACAAAGATGAGTTGAGTCATTAACACTTGTGTAATTAGGTAAGAAAGACAGTTTGAAAATTGCTGAGAGCCATTACCAAGTAGGTATGACGCATCGTAATCCTTGCCAGTGTACCCCATGTTAAATGGACTTGCCTTGGAAATTTGCTGCGACCTTGCTTGTGTGTTTGAGAAAGGTGACCCTGCTCAATCACCAGGGTGGATCCAGGATTAGGGTGTATTCCTGCAGGAAGTATCCCTGTCCTTGGGTTTAGGGCGTGACAATAGGAGTTTTAGGGAAGTTAGAGGTTGAAGATTATGGCTGCTGGGATTAGGGTGTTCCTGCTGCTTGTTCCCGTTGAGTTCTCGTGAGATTAAAATGGGATTTGGAAAAAGCCTCGTGGAGTAGGATTTGGGGACGGGCATATTGGGAATTTCCCCTGAACGTGTGTGGAGGCTGGTGTGAGATCTGGAATAAAGAATTGCTGTTTGAACCTACAAAGCTGTGTGGTGGCTCGTGATTCTGTGCCAAGCCGAGACATTGGCATTTGGCAGAAAATATTTATATGACAATTTCCACAGTTTTTATTTTCAATCAATGCTTATACTCAACCTAGTTACTGTAAAGTTAGGCTTTTAAGTATGCCTATTTAATAAGAAGGTCAATAGTCCTCCCCTTGTTATTCAAAATCTGAATTAATAATTCTAAGGATGGTTGGCTTATGATAGTGAAACTAAGTATTTGCTATAGAAAACTACAAAGCAGAAAACAATGTTTGCTTACTTACTGGTGACAACTCTGTGATAGAAGTTTCAACTGATTATTTTTTTCGGTCTCCAAGCCCGATGTGATCTCTCTACTTGTTCCCTGCCCAGCCTCCTTCTTTCTCCCCTCTCCCATGTTCCCTCTCCAGCCTTTCCTGGAGTGCTAGGGACACACTCCCAGCACAGCCCAGGTGTCTGGAACACTGTGACTGGGCATGGTTAACTCCCTCACCTCCTTCATCCTTGCTGAAGGATCACCTCCTCAATGAGGGCCACTTACTCTGATGGCCCTATTTAAAACTGCAACTTGCTCACCACCCCAGGTCTTTCCATCCCCGGGACCTTTTCTATAGAATGTCACTATCATGAACTACTTTATAAAATAAATGGGCTTTCCTTATTAATGTCACATAACTTATTACATCTACTGTTCATTTCTATAAATAGAGATGCCTTTCCTGGAATCCTTAGGGAAGACCTTTTTGTTCGTTGTTACTGTTGCTCTAATGTTCACAGATCCATCTCAAGCCCAGCAAAAAATATATGGAACATGGTCAGTGCTCAATAAATAGTTATTGAACTTACTTGCCGCAGTCTGTCTGGGCACAAAATAACGGAGCCACCACAAAAGCCTTGTAGATTCCAACAGCAACTCTTTATTCCCGAACTCTCACCGGCACTCTACACGCACGCACGCACGTTCTGGGAAAATACACTCCCTCCACCGGACTCTGCATACCAATTCTCTCAGAACCCCCGAGAGAACTCAATGGGAACTCAAGGAGCGGGCGCCTGAGGCAGCAGGATACGCCCTATTCCCAGCAGGATCCACCCTAAACCTGGAGCCACCCTAATCCCTGAGCAGGGTCACCTTTCAACCAAAAATGCCATGCTGTCATTCTTACTTAGCTATGGCTCTCAGCACTTACTCTTTTCCTACTGACTATGAATTTGCTAATGTTATAAATTTTTCAACCAGTCTGAGTGTTAATGATTCTCTTTAATTTAGGAAAAGCATTTTTAAACTTTTCTTCCCAGCATATGTTAAATAAGTAAAAACGGCAGGCATCATTTAAATTGTAGCATAAACTGTTGACTTTATGAAGATCAGAATCTACAAAGATCTATCAAATATCCATTAATCAAGGGAATACTTAATTAAATAATTATAGAAGGGGAGCATTCTGCAAAGGGATTTTTAAAAAATATTTATTCTTAAGTTTTAGGTGGACACAATTTATTTATTTTATTTTTATGTGGAGATGAGGATCGAACACAGTGCCTCGTGCATGCTAGGCGAGCACTCTACCACTGAGCCACAACCCCAGCCCCAAAGGGACGTTATTAAAGGAGAAAAATAGAGACTACTGGTCCCTGAGAAGCATATGTATTATGTGCACTTGAACTGTGAATCCAGGTGACCGGCACTGCCCAGGAGTGAGTCACCTTCTAGCTTCAAGCAAATGGAATAATCTGTGTGAGTCTCACAATCTCCAAGATTTATTTGTAAAATACCCCCAATTTATATAGTTTGGAAAAATACCACAGGGAAAAAATGTTAAAAGTTCAAAAATTAAGTTAAAGTACTTAAAATATTTTTTCTGGGCATTCAGAGACTCCATGGTTACCCCCACATTGCAAACAAATAAAAAATTAAACAAAACCACAATAAATATCTTTACAAATGAAAAATTATACAAAAATGTAAGAAAGAACTATCTTTAGACATCAGGTGGCAAGTAACACAAAATCTTGATCTCTGAGAAAACCCATGAAGTGGCTCCTCCCACCTCCTCAACTTGGTGGGGGGCTAATTCCCCCCAGGAAACACCGTACCCATCCACTCCCTCTTAGGCAGGGCCAATTGTGTTATGGTTAGAGTGTCAAGAGTAGGTCCTTCTCTTACACTATCACGGCCTTACACACTCCGAATTCCCAAACATGCAGAGAAAAGGCTCTAACGAAATATTTACTAAATGAAATAAACACTTCAAAGAATGAGCAGTGACAGAACCACCATCTACACAGAACGAGAATCTGTTGGTAGCAGAAACCACTTCTCTATAACTCCCACTTAGTAGCCACATGGCCTTGTGAACTCACATCCATTCATGTGCCAAGGCCACAAAGCTGCTCAGAGGCAACTCCAAGGCCTATTTTCCTGCCCCATTGTGCTTCCTCCTTCTTAAACAAGTTTCACTCTACAAATTCTGGATCATTTTATATCATAAAAGTATGACTGCATACAGCAAGGAATGATGTAGTATTCTTGGATTTCATAAAGAAAGTGAAGTGAAAAGATAAAATAACCATAGGAGGGGGTTTGAAAATGAAAAGGAAGCCCATTTAAACAGTGCAACATTATTCAGTATAAAAAATAAATGAGCTATCAAGCAATAGAAAGACATGGAGGAAACACAGCGAGTTACTAAGCAAATGAAGCCGATCTGAAATGGCTACACCCTGTAGGATCCCAACAATACAATATTCTGAGTAAAATAAAACTACAGAGACAGTAAAAAGATTAGCAATTGCTGGGAATCGAGGGGAAAAGGGAGGACAGAAAAAAATAGGCAGAACACAGAGGATATTGAGGGCAGTGAAAATACCCTGGTACCACAATGATCTATACATGTCAAACTCGTTTGTCTGAACCCCTAGAAGGCACAACACAAAGAGTGTACCCTAATGCAAACTCTGGACTAAGGGTTTGATGATGAGGTGTCATTGTAGGTTCATGGGTGGTAAAAATAAAAATGCACCACTGTGGTGGGGGATGTTAATAATGTGAGAGACCATGTATGTGAAAGGTATCTGGGGGTAGATGAAAATCTATAAATCTTCCTCTCAATTTTGTTGCTCTAAAATTATTCTAAAATAATTAAGTCCTTTCTTTATTAAAAAAAAAAACTTTTTTCAGATGACATGGACTCAAAACTCAGTCAATGCCACCCTCTCACCCACTTACTTCTATAAACACTGACAGACTAACCTTTCCCTCTAAAGCACATATTAGAATCTAATCCCCAACACCTATAGTTCTCCGTTAGTGAATGTGACATGCATTGCAATTTGCTTCCTGGGATTCCACAGCTATTAGGGAAATGTTAGTCATTAAATGGGGTTTATAAAGAGACCTGCTAAGTGTACATGGCCAGTGAGAAGATTATTTCCTCTGTTGAACACAAAGCTTCTGAAAGGGCATTTAGAAAAGTCTGTAAAAACCTGGGCTTCTGTTTTAAAACAGGGGGTGGGATGAAGGAGACAGGGGTGCTCTGGGCATGATCCTATTTGCTGGTGTCAATATGCACAGTTAGAACATACTTATTTATGTTCTGTTTAATATTAGTTTTCAACTCACTACTATTCTTGTGGAGTAGTTCTTTGGACTATTAGCTACAAGGTTTTTCTATATGATTATAAGACTATTCCATCAGAAAAATACATGAATGGATAAATAAATTGTGGTATATATACACAATGGAATATTACTCAACATTAAAAGAAAATAAAATCATGGCATTTGCAGGTAAATGAATGGAGTTGGAGAATATCATGCTAAATGAAGTAAGCCAATCCCAAAAAACTAAAGGCCAAATGTTTTCTCTGATAAGTGGATGCTGACCCATAATGGGGGGTGTCAGGGGAGCACTGGAGGAATGGAGGACCTTTGGATAGGGCAAAGGGGAGAGAGGGAAAAGGAGTGGGCATGGGGATAGGAAAGATGGTGGAATGAGATGGACATCATTACCCTAGGTACATGTATGAAAACACAAATGGTGTGACTCTACTTTGTATACAACCAGAACACTGAAAAAATGTGCTGCATTTGTGTACTGTGAATAGAAATGCATACTTCTGTCATATATAACAAATCAGAACAAATAAATAAATAAATTTTTAAAAGTAAAAAAAAAGAACTATCTATATCATTTTAAATTGCTTTTTGCAAAATCTCTATTTTCAAATGTCAGGTTTTCTCCAGAATGAAAATCATTTTGATTGTACCTGATTCCCTTAGGTGTCCTTTATTATTTTAAAATCTTCATCTGGAGCCTTTCAAAAGAAAGAAATAAAAAGAAAGAAGAAGGGAGGAAAGAGAGAGAAATCCAGAAAAATAGCATGTTTCCCCAGAGAGTACAAGAGCATTCTTAACATGGTTGTGTGTTATTCCAAGAACGTCTTCAAAGCATGTCACACTAGTGACATCTCCAGACTGAGATATCCACTCCTGTTCTTCAAAACACAGTGAACAGATTTAATGAGGAAATAAGAACCATTATTCTCCAACAACCAATCCTATTCATTGCTTAAAGCACTACTTCTAAATGGTCCCCAGGCCAGCACAACATTAGCATCACCTGGGATCTTGTTAGAAATGCAAATTCTCCAGCTCCCCTGGTGCACTGAATGTGGTCTGTTTTTCAAAAGTCCTCTGGCTAATTGTGACCCACTGACTTGAAGCAGTCATTTCAAACACTGCTGCACATGGGAATTAACTGAGGAGCTTCAAAACTGCAGCTGTCTGGGTCCCGCCCTCAGACATCCTGAGATGGTCTGGGAGCAGCCTGCACATTAGGACTTACAACTCTCAGGTAATCCGAATATGCAGCCATGTTTCAGGACTCTGCTTCAGACCTTTTCTACACCTTGCCCATGTCTAGGAAAAGATGGCAGCTCAGTGGGCTAAAGCCTAATGGGCACTTATTAAAAGAAACCAGACACCAGTGCTGGAGGCATGGTGACTCTATGTAAATGTAGGTGCCAAACCCATCAATTCCCATCAATTCCCCTGAATCCCATATTCTCCTTCTGGGCACCTGGGTGGGTGTTCAAGGCTGAACCAGAGCTTAACCCCTACTGGCATCAGGTGAGCTAACGGCAGCAATGAGGAGAGGATTTGAGGAAAACAATTAACCATGATTCTTATATTTGATGATACTTTCAAATTTGGGAGTAAATTTTTTCCTAATCAGTGGATGCTGGTGCCCCAGTTTCTAAGTTGGTGTGTAATAAACAGGAGCAAAGTTTAATGTACAGAGTATACTTCTTTTTGTTCAGCCAGGCAGCCTTAGTTGGACTTTCCCTTCACTCCCAGAGTCACTTTACTTTAGCACAAATGAGGCTGTCTCCTAGGTAACTGCTCCACCTCTCTCAAACTGGTAGCTGCAAGCAAATCATGCACTTTGTGCCCTCCTGCATCTGCAGGGCCCAGGGCTCAGAAGATTCCCTGATGCTTGTTGACTGAGTCAATAATCTATGAGAGCTACTCTCAGTCTCCAAGCAAGAATTTGTATACTTTGTCAGAAGCCAAAAATAAACAGATCCATGGATTTCAGCAAGATGGGGGATATGAAAAAAGGTTTTCACATACATGATTGAGACTGTCTTTCTTTTCTTAATCTTCCCTTGTTCTCAACAAAATGTAGAAAACTATAAGACTGAAATATTTTAACAAAATAACTCAAACCCAGAAAAGTGTCATTATGTTTTTCCTCATATGCAGAAGCTAGAGAGAAAAATAATTTGAGGAAAAACAGAACAACATGAAAGCAGAAGGGAGAAAGAAGGAAGGCATCAGTGGGAGGGAGGAAGGGAGGTACTGCAGAGTAAAGTTGAACAAAGTACAGTTTTGTGTATGTATGAATGTGCCATGATGAAACCCACCACTCTGTATAATTACTATGTAGAGACAAAAAAAGATTGAGCCAGGCATGGTGCACATGCCTGTAATCCCAGCAGCTCAGGAGGCTGAGGCAGGAGAACTCCATGTTCAAAGTCATCCTCAGCAACTTAGTGAGGCCTTAAGCAACTTAGTGAGACCCTGTCTCAAAATAAAATATAAAAAGGGCTGGGCATGTGACTCAGTGGTTAAGCGCCCCTGGATCCAATCCCCAGTACAAAAAAATAAAATTAAAATTAAAATATTTTTAATGTAAGTTCTGACCTTCTAAGAAAACAGGAGTGGGATGCACTTAAATCCCCAAGTAATCAATGCAGTAATAGGACAAAGTATTCTTCAGGAAAGACTTTCTCTGCAATGTACATGTTTGTGTGTTTTGTGCATGCAAATTTCATACACATATGTGTTCACGGAGATGTAGCGGTGCAAAAACATATATATATATATATATATATATATATATATATATATATATATATATGTATGTTTTGCAAATAAACCAAGCTATTTCAGATGGTTTCTTAATAGTTTGCTTAGGATTTACATACTGAACATATTCTCTAAAAAGAAACTGGCAAACATTTTTTGTAAAGAGTCAAATAATAAATATTTAAAGCTTCCTCTCTGTCTACTACTCAACTCTGCCCTTTGCAACATAAAAGCAGACTGTATATAAATGAACAGGTGGAGAATGAATTAATTTTCACTCTACAAACACACCTCAAATGCTTAGTCTCCGCCCTCATCTGAGCTATGAAATCCCAGCTCCATCCCCTCACTCTTGCATGTATTCCACAGATATTTGCCTGGCATCTGGATAAGCACCAAGGCATGTCTTGGGGAATCTACAAGAGAAAAGCTCTTCTGAAGTTTAGAGTAAAGGGAAGGAGAAAGACTATATATAACCAATGAGTCAGGGCAGCAGTTCCTGTGGATGAGGGAAAGGGCTTCCCTCTAGGGGACACTTGGTGATATCTGGAGACATTTCTGTTTGTCAAACTTTGGGAAGAAGTTCTTGTGGCATTTAGAGAGCGTAGGCCAGGGATGCTGCAAATAGATTCTAGAGGGCACAGGACAGTCCCCGACAACAAAGTTATATCCAGCCCTAATGTCAGTGGTGCTGAGGGCATGAAACCCCAAGATAGAAATATGATAAAGGCTCTGAAGGGAACAAGGAGCCATGAGAGCAACTGATTTCATCAAAGGCTTCAAGAAGGAAGGAAGTGACATTCAGGGGGTTCCAGAAGGATAAACAGGAGTTAACCAGGTGAGGGGCTGGCCAGGGGGAGGGAGCACGTGGGAGTGCCTAAGACATCTGCTCTCCACCCAGGTCAATTACATAAGAACCCCCAGAGTCTGTTGTTGATTAGAACCAACCATAAGCTTTAAAACCAAAAAGGTTGAGAACTGTTCTGAAACATATTGTAAGGCAGACAGTAAGACTACATATAAATGAAAGTTGATGGTGTAGGACAAAGAAAATAACAGAGGAAGGGAGGTCCACGAGGGGATGGTATGGAACCACAAAAGACCCAGAATAGCTAAACAAATCTTGAGCAAAAAGAACAAAGCTTCAGGCATCCAAAGTGATCCAAAAAGTAAAGTTCATTTTTAAAACAAATAAAATGACAGGCAGATCCATTCTCGTATATCACCAATGGGATTCAAAATGTCCTGGGAAATAATTTGGCCATTTCTTACAAAATTTAACATACCATAATGACCTAGCAATTCCATTTCAAGGCATCTGCCTACAATCAAAGAAGATTAAATATTCATGCAAAAATCTTTACATGAGTAAAGATTTATTCATAATTGCCAGAACCTGAAAACAATCCAGATGTTTTCACCTGGCAAACAGATAAGCCCATTGTGGTATATCCATACAATTAAATCTGCTCAGCACTAAAATGGAAGATACAACAATAAGAATAAAGAAATGAACGAAGCCAGATTTCTAATATTGTAGGATTTCACTTATATAACATTCTTCAAAAGCAAAACTGTAGATAAAGAAAACAGATGTACAGGGTTGAAAATGAATTCCATCCCAGTTTTCCTACACAATACCATCTAGAAGGCCATTTTGATTCTGTCATTCTGCCCAAGTCACAGCCCCTGAAGTATTCCAACTCTCTTATATATTGCATGGGTTCAAATTGCTCTACTCCCTAAACACTGCTGAGGGCCATTACCAAGTAGGTATGACACATCGTAATCCTTGCCAGTGTACCCCATGTTAAATGGACTTGCTTTGGAAATTTGCTGCAACCTTGCTTGTGTGCTTTAGTAAGATGACCCTGCTCAAGGTGATCGAGGGTGGATCCAGGTTTGAGGAAGTATCCCGGTCCTTGGGTTTAAGGCGTTTCCCGGTTTAAGAATATGGGTTTTAGGGAAGTTGAGGTTGAAGATTATTGCTGCTGGGATTAGGGTGTTCCTGCGGCTTGTTGAGTTCTCGTGAGATAAAAACGGGATTTGGAAAAAGCCTCGTGGAGTAGGATTTGGGATCGGACATATTGGAATTGCCCCTGAACGTGTGTGGAGGCTGGTGTGAGATCGGGAATAAAGAATTGCTGTTTGAACCTACAAAGCTGTGTGGTGGCTCGTGATTCTGTGCCAAGCCGAGACATTGGCACTTGGCTTTTGGCAAAACACACCTCCTTTGGCCATGGTTACATTGTTATTGTCACTAGATAAATGATGCTCCAATATTTTGTTCACATGGTTCTCTATAATTAGAATTGCTCCTTCCTTATTCCACTCCCTTCAAACTTCTACTAATAACTAAAACCCTTCCCATACCACCACAGCCTAAGCACCATCCCTGTAAAATCCTAGCACACTGTCTGTACCCCCATGTTCTGTTAACTCACAGTGCAATAAGTGATTAACTTTATTTACATGATTTACTCTCACTGCCTCCATTTGATGTCACTGAAATCTCCATTATACAGATGAGGAAACTGCTCTTGCTCAGCAGTTACTTCCCTAAGACACAGTAACTAACAGAAAAGCTGGCAAACCAAGGAATGCTGAATCCAAAAGCTGTTGTCCTGCAGAGATAATCCACTACCTTTTGTATTTTTTTATTTAATTTGAATGTTTAAATAACTGCACAACTAAGCTCCTTCAGGAGGGGAGCTCTTTTATAGACTTCTTCTGTATTCTTCAACATGCTAAAGACACTTCCAAAACAAACTGTCTTAAGGATTTAAAATCACGGCCTTGGAGAAGACTCAAATATCTGAGACCACTTCCCCTCAATCAATAAAGAGAGGCTCTTCTGTAACCAGCCTATATTACCAAATGGGGCCTTCATGGATTCATCATACAAAGTGAGAATTCTGAATCCTAACAAAAACATTGCCCAAAGGAAAACTGACCAGAACAAGTACAAAATATCCCTTTTACCCTCAACCCCGCCAAACTCATCACTAGTTGTCACCTGCTTTAAATACTTTTAGAGGTCTTGAACTTCATCATTTTCACCGTGGGTCTCACATGTACTGTTTTGGGGTTCTTTTATTTCTTGGTATTTTTTCCCTTCCCTTCCCTTTGTTTTCAGTTTCTATTTTACAAAGAACAATTTTTCAAAAATAAAACTCAAATATCAGAAGCACCATATTAAATTACAAAGCTATAATTCTGGAAATGAACATTTTATAATAAAAAAGAACATGTAATTGCAAGATGAAAAAAAAAAATTTAGATAACACTCCATCATAGAATTTCGTTTCAAGTTTGTTTACTTCAGTGACAGACCTACTTTGACAGCCCTACTTTTATTTTATTAAACTGACGTCTCGTTTTGAAATTATCCCAAATTTTTCCATATGATTGACAGAGTGCCCACTAGGCACCCTTATCATCAACCAAAGACAAGAGAAATAATTCTCCATTTCTCTGCTTTTACTTCCTGCATAGGCGTGGTTTAGATGCAATATGAAGGTTCTGAGTGAATTAATAGACATTATGTGTCAATCAACTTGTCATCACCGTGAACAAAATACCCAAGGAGAACAATTTAGAGGAGGAAAAGGTCTAATTCATGGTCATAAGATTCCATTGCTCTGGGTCTGAAGTGAGGAGGCACATCATGGCAGAAGAGTGGCAGAGGAAAGCTGTCAGCTCCTGGAAGATGGGAAACAGGAAAGAGAAAGAACAAGCCCACAGGGGCCCAGGACAGATACAGTCCAGCCACACCCCACCTGCCTACAGTTACCACCCAATAACCCATTCAAATCACTGATCCACCAGATGAATTATGATCAGATTAAGTTTCAGCTCTCATAATCTAATCATTTCTTCTCTGAACACTGATGCCTCACCTAATACAAGAGCTTTTGGGGGATCATTCCTAAATCCAAACCATAACACAGTATAAATCCCAAGCGTGGTCTTATTACCCATGAGAAACTAACTGGTCATTCCACAATCTGAGAGGCTCTTCCACTGTGCCAAAGTTTTATTTGAGCGAGACAGGGTCTCACCATGTTGCCCAGCTGGACTCAAACGCCAGGGTTCCGGAGATCCTCCTGCCTCAGCCTCCCAGTAGCTGGGACTACAGACGCGCCACTCCGCCCAGCTGGGCCTAAACTCGAAGTCCACCTGGGGTTTGGAAAGCCGCGGGCCCCTTAGGTCAAGTGCTCCACCTAGTGGCCAGAGCCCGCCTAGCAGGTGCGTTCAGGGGTCTCGGCAACAAGTGAAAGGGGAAAACAAGGACGTCATCCCGTTATCGTGCTTGGAAAGAAACCCTTTAATGAAGCTGTAACCTCATGAATTTTTTCCCTACATAAAGAAATTATCTCTTTTTTTTTCTTACATACATGACAATAGTGGAATTCATTACAAAAAAAAAATTATTTCCGCCTGGAATTTGTCAACGTTTTTGTCACTCTAAAAAGTTCCTGTCAGGCTACTTATGAAGAAAAAGAAGTTGACTGAACTTACAGTTTTGGAGGTTCACAGTGCAAATGGCTCAGCAGAGCCTCCGCGCCAAGGGCTGTCCCCTGACGCGACCAGTGCACCTAGTGAGTGGACCAGGCCCTTGGCTACGTCTACACCGGAAGTAAGAAAGTGGGGGGGCGGGAGACAGACTTGCGCCTCACGACGCTCTCGCGAGAACTCACAGAGTCAGCCGGGAACTTCTTCTCTTCTCCCCACCAATAACGGAAGGATTCCCATGAGGCCCCACCTCTTAAAGGTTCCACCACCTCCCAATAACACCGCCCTGGAGACAAGTCATTAACACAGAGACCCTTGGGGGACGCCCAAGCCATACCACCATAGCACTGTCCCACGTCACAGGACACTCTTTCCCCGCTATAGAGAAGTTGAAGACATAATAGCTTAACGACTTAGTGAGTTAGTCAAACTTCACTAAGTCCTTATATGATAGGCTTTGTGATCATTGTTAGGGATACTGACAAATGAAAATGTCATTTAGTAACTCACAGTCCAGTGGGGAAGCATAAAAACAGGTAAAAATGCAAGGTATTAAGTACAGTTGACAGGGACTTAGAGAAGCCCATTAAGATTGAGAGACTGGGGCCAGAGCCACCCTGATACCAGCTACTTGGAGAGGCTGAGGCAGGAAGATTTTAAGTTTGAGACCAACCTGGGCAGCTTAGTGAGACCCTGTCTCAAAATGCAATACAATTAAAAAAGGACAGGGGATGTAACTATCGATACTGTTCCCCACAAATATGCACAGATATTGTATGATGATCAAAGTGGAAATAAATGAAACACCCTGATATTATTAAATATTTAGTATACTTTAAAAATGAGAAGATATAACAGGAATTTTTGAGTGATAGAGATTTTTTTTTAAGTTTATGTATCTAGCTAAGAAGGAAGCTTCAATTTTCCAGAAACTTCAGTTACATACCAAAGGAAATTCCCATATGCTAAAAATGAGAAGATGTACTAAGAAACAAACTAACTATAAACCCCTTGGTGATGGTTTCTCTGGATGTCTTCTTTTAAAATACTAATGAACAGTAATAAAATAAATACTTACCTAAAGGTAGGTAAAGACCGGATACCTTGATACAAATATCGTAACAGATGGAAAGGAGTCAAATGGTTACATATAAAGGCAGAATAACTAATTTGGTGGAATTTTAACTTTCCCCAAAATGTAAATATATCCTTGGTGTGCAGAGCTAAGAACTAAGCTCACATATAAAGAAGTCACCTATTTTAAAGGTGCTCAAAATATCTCTGTTCCAAATATAATTCATAGGTAACCCAAAATGTTGTTCAAAGTACATTTTAAAAACTTTAAAATGTTAATAATCTAGCATTTTCCACACTGAAATGCCAGTTACTAGATTGGTTCTGTTCAACTTTCAAAGGCTGGCATTTAGTTAGAAACTCCTCCTTCTGAGTTGTTGCCACAAAATAAACTATCACCTGTGAGGTAAATTATTGTCTTGATATTCGAGCTGCATAAACATTCATAACATCACGCACAGCAGTCACAAATTCAGAGTTCACAGGAATAGTACTAAAAAATAAAAACGTTTTTAAAAGGTGTTTAATAAAATCTGTCTCAATACCCAAATCACAGCCAATTTATTACCATTATCAATCAAAAACATGTCAGACTTCACAAATACATAATTTTTCTTTATCACATAAAATAATTACCTCTAAGAGTACTTTTACTTACAGAATTTCCACAAATACAGTGTGATCAAAATCTTAAGAAAATGCCCCTCAAAATAAATAGCACTTTTTAAGAGTGTAAAAATTTTAAATGCTATTTTAAAATGATAATTGAACAAAAAAAAATTTAATCTAAGCCATTATTCTCTTCCTCAAAGAAATAAGAAAGATGCTATCAAACTTAACAAAATCCAGTCAACAGTTTAAAAAAAAAATAGATGGGCTAATTTGTGACTGGTGTCTGGCGCCATCTGCTGACCAGCAATAGTAAGTTATTCTTATATGTTTCTCCAGCTGAAGTGTAAATTGTCACTTAATTTACATCAGCAATATGTTCTTATGTAAAAATAATTGCTGTGTGTAAAACACTGTTCTTTTGGAATGATCTTATATTTAAGAAAATAGGCTGTTATGCCCTGTGGACACAGTGGTGCACACTTATAAACATAGCTACTCGGGAGACTGAGGTAGGAGGATAGCAAGTTCAAGGCCAGTCTGGGCTACTTAACAAGTCTGTATCTCAAAATAAAATTCAAAAAAGAGCTGGGGATGTAGCTCAAAGATATAGTACTCTTGGAGTCAATCCCAAGTATTTAAAAATAAAAGTTTTAAGACAACAATGAAAGAAAAGAAAAATGAAAAAGGTGTATTTATGGACTCGCGCACTACTGAGAGAATTTGCTGTAGATATTACTTAGCAAGCCTACGTAATACTTGTTTGGTGTGTGAATAGTATAAATGCATCTTAATTTCTACATAAAATCATAATTTTCTTTTCTTTTCTTTATTTATGTATTTATTTTGCAGCGAGACTCCTTACAAATGCATGAGTGCAAAAAGGCTGCCACACCTGGTGATCAAGATGTTCAATCAGAGAAGCACACCCCACCCCACGGGAGTGATGTACACAGCATGGGATTTATTACAGCAGCTGACCTGATGGGACTGCGGTGCTCACTCAATCGTTTATGGGAGCTTCTGGGATTTGGTGTGGGAAAGATGGATGTGAGTGGGAAAGAGGAAGGAAAAAAAAAAAAAAAAAAACAGAAGCTGCTAGGCTGAGAAGGAGCATAGCTGACAGGCTGAAACCCACCTCAGCCTCTCACAGCCCCAACTTCAGCATGGAAGATAGTTTCAAGTGAAGCTGGCACCTTGATACCAAAGCTGAACCCACTCCCCTGGCTTGGGAGCTGGAGCCCCGGGGCCAGGCTACGGCACGACCACCGGGAGCCAGCAGAGGGCAGGGCAGGGCAGCTCCGCTGAGAACAACTAGCTGCTCCTTCACTTCCCCTTTCCAATCCTGCACGGGGATGCGGTTCATGGGCCGCACCAACTATGCCGAGAACTCTGCTGCTCAAGACGTGGAACAGAGAGCGACTTCAGTCCTTGGCTGAATTCCAATCTACACATCCACAAAATAAAACAGTCACCCCATAACAACTACCAAGGGAAAAAGCAGTTGCTAGAGAACTGAAAGATGAACAATTTCCGAAGCTCATCCTGTAACAGGAATTATTTGACTCTCCAACCAGGATATGGGGAGAGGGACCTTCTTGGATACAGAAGCCAATTTCCACTGAAGCTAGCCTCAGTGGAAATCTCAGAAAGGCCATACCTTAAAAGTGGGCCGAAAGTAGCTCTGGAGTAAGTATCACCCTAGAACTAACGTAAAATAACTTCCCAACAACCACAAAAGAATCAGCCACTGTGGAAAACAGGCTATCCTAAAAAACACTTGAATATAGAATTATCACATGACTGAGAAATTCACTCCTGGGTATATACCCAAAAGAACCTTTCAGAGGTGTTCACACAAGAACTTGTAACTGATTTTCATGGTTGTGCCTTTCACAAGAGCCAAAATGGGAAACAACCCAAGTGTCCATGACCTGCTAAATGAATTTTTTAATTAACATTTTACTTACTTGCAATATTATTACACACAGTATTATATTATTACATATTAATATTACTTATATGCAATTCAATGTCATTCAACCATAAAAAAGGAATGAAGTATTGACACACACTATATCAGGCATGAATTTTGAAAACATTAGGCTGGGTGACAAAAGCCAGACACAAAGGGTCATATATCATGACCCTTATTATATTATTATATATGATATTATTATATCATCCCAGATATGTAAACTATTTAGAATAATCAAATATATATAAAGACAGAAAGGAAATGTGTGGTTTCCAGGGGCTTCAGGTACTGGTTCTCTCTTGTTCTTGTTAAGATGTCAGTTTTCTTCCAGTTGATTTATATATGCAATGCTATCACAATCATAATCCCAGCAAGTTTTTTTTTTAATCAGCAACAGCTAGGTGCCTTCATGCATGCCTATAATGCCAGCAACTCAGAAATCTGAGGCAGGAGGATCCCAATTTCGAGGCCAGCCTCAGCAACTTAGCAAGACCCTATCTCAAAATTTTTTTTTTTTTTTTTTGATGCTGGGGATTGAACCCAGAGCCTTGTGCATGCAAGGCAAGCACTCCACTAACTGAGCTATATCCCCTGCCCTCAAAATAAAATTTAAGAAAATACTGGAGGTGTAGCTCAGAGGTAGACTCCCAGTTCTGGGAAAAAATAAATAGCAAACAGACCTAAAGTTTATATGGAAATTCAGATGACCCAGAATAGCAAAAACAACTATGCAAAAGCAAACAGAATTTACACTTTTGAATTTTAAAATTTATTAGAAAGCTACAATAAGCACTTTTAAAATATTTTATTTAGAGACAGGGTCTCACTGCGTTGCTAAGTGCTTCACCATTGCTGAGGCTGGCTTTGAACTCTCGATCTGCCTGTCTCAGCCTCCCGAGCCACTGGGATAACAGGAGTGTGTCACTACACCCAGCCTTAATTTCTTTTTTGGATAATTCATTGATAGTATATAGAAGCAACTGGTTTTCATATGCTGATTTTGTATTTGCAACTTTACTGAATTAGTTTATTAGTTCTGACAGTTTTGTTAGTGGCATCTTTATAGAGTTTTTTGTGTATAAGATTCTGTCATCTACAAGCAGAGACAACTTTAATTCTTTCTTTCTGATATGAATGTCAATTTGAATCCCAATTTGAAGAAAAGTTTTATGGTTTAGATCTTAGATTTAGGTGCATGATTCATTTTGAATATTTTTGTATATAGTGTAAGGTAAGGGAGAGAGTTATTTATTAATTTATTTTCTGTCGTGCTGGAGATTGAGTGAGAGCTGCTGGCTGATTTCCCTCCTTGGGTGGAAAAATCTAGAAAGGAGACACAGGCATAATGTCACCAACTAGGGTCTGGACCATCTGAACAGACTGGAATGGGAGCCAGATTTTATACCAAAACCATTATAAGGCTAAATATAAGAGTCTATACTTGGATACAAAATCCCAGTGACACATGTACCGAAGAGGACTGAATGAATTGGCAGCTGTGGGTTAGATGTTTTTAATTTGCTTAACCAGAACACTTACTTATTGTCAGGAAACAGTGAACTATGAGCTAAGAAAAGGAAACAGCCGTGCTGGGGGTGTGGCTCAGAGGTAGAGCACGTGCTTACCGCGGGGAGTCCCTGGGTTCAATCCCCAGCTCCAAAACACACAAACAGAAAAGAAAAGGTGTTAGGATCTAGAAGGAGGAAAGCTTGTGCATACTAGGTCAACAGCAACCGTATAGCCTCTGGGGCCTTGTATCTTGTTCTAGACACCATGTTTTAAAAGCTGGTGTAGCCATTTAAAACATCAGTAAAAATAATGAGGGAACTAATAGACGTTTTATGAGGAAGAATGGAAGAAACATAAAAAAGACAGCTGAAGTCCTATAGAGTAAGCAAGAAGTTAAATCAAAGAGCAGCCCTAATGTTGCTGGACACGGGAAACATCTGTGGTGACAATGCAGGGGGCTGTAGAGTACTGGGCAGCTCATAGGAAAAAGGATTTCTTCTACTGGTGTTAGACCATGACCGGTTTATCTTTCTAAGATGGAATTTTTTTTTCTTCAGATTCACCCACTTCATGTAAATCAAGGGCCTCAGAATAAATACAAATACAATCTCCTTTAAGATTCCATACGTAGCTGGGCATCTTGTTGCACGCCTGTAATCCCAGTGACTCAGGAGGCTAAAGCAGGAGAATCAAAAATTCAAAGTCAGCCTTGGCAATTTAGTGAAGTTCCAAGCAACTCAGGGAGAATTTGTCTCAAAATAAAAAATAAAAAGGCCTGGGAATGTGGCTCATAGTAAAGTGCCTCTGGGTTCAATCCCCAGTCCAAAAAATAAAAAATAAAAAAGATTAAATATGCAAAGGGGGGGGCTGGGGATGTGGCTCAAGCGGTAGCGCGCTCGCCTGGCATGCGTGCGGCCCGGGTTCGATCCTCAGCACCACATACCAACAAAGATGTTGTGTCCGCCAAATACTAAAAAATAAATATTAAAATTCTCTCTCTCTCTCTGCCCCCTCACTCTCTCTTAAAAAAAAATATGCAAAGGGTCAGATAATAGCATTTGGGGGATGATGGCACTTCTCTGTATTTTGGTTACACAGCTATATACTTGCCAAAATTCATAGAATCCTCCAAAAGTTTAACTCTTTATAAATTATAAAATAAACCAAATATTTTGCTTAAAACAAAGCTGGTGCTTTCCAGGCAGCTTCTTTACACCGCGGTCACACCATGCGCTGATTCCAAACTAGAAAAAAGCATCCACGCATCTCATCTCCTTGGTGCTCCTTTGGTGGCTGATGCACATTCTGGAGGGATTGAGAAAGAAAAGTCCCCCTTAGGTCTTTGCCCATTCACCCCAGAAGGGGCTGCTGACTCTCACCACAGGAAGGGGACTGCCAAGGAGAGGCCAGCCTCCTCTGGTCTCAGCGAAGGGCCAGATGGGAATCAACATGACTAAACTGTGACCGAAGTCACGTGGACTAGGCCTGGTTGGCCTCCCAGCCTCTCTAGCTCATCTAAACAGGAAAATAAAAGAAAAAAAGAGAGAGAGAAAGGAACAGGTCCTCCTGCCTCTCCCCCTTTAGCCATAGAGGTTAATTATTGGGTTTCTGTGACCTCAGCCTAAAAAGTACAAACATAAGACTACTTACTTGCCTAGAAAGGAAAAATAAATCTATTTATGTATTTATGTGGCCTTAGATCTGTTTTTCAATGTGAAGTACTTTTATTTTGTATTTTTGTTCCAGAATCATAAGACCCACTCTTGGGGCTGGGGTTGTGACTCAGAGGTAGAGCACTTGCCTAGCACGTGTGAAGCACTGGGTTCGATTCTCAGCACTGCATATAAATAAATAAAGTTCCATCAACAACTAACAAAATATTTTTTTAAAAAAAGACCTGCTCTTGCATACCATTCCTCTCTCAGCTTTGATGCCACCTCCCACATAACCAGCATTCTACCCTAAATAGCCCTGACTAACTTCCTGTTAACCTACTTTAGTCCCCTGTATGCCCCAAGGCTAGCTGGTGTTTCACGTGATTATTTATGGATTGTCTCCCCGACAATAACACACATTCTCTGAGTACCCTGACCTTGTGCAACTTATTCATTGTGTCCCTTGAGTGCCTAGATGCTGCCCTATCTAGTAGGTACGGTGTCAACAGGTCCTTGTTTGACCAAGGCTCTCCTGGCTTAATGTAGATCTCTGGTCCAGGGAGGCCCCTCAGTCCCAGGAAAACTGGGACACATGACCACTCCATGAGTAGAAGCTCTCAATCCAGTTACAATGAATGTTGGATACTGAATGAATAGTTTTTACTCCTTAATCTAACACAATGTAGTTGAGTATTTTAGTCACAAGGTGGCAGTAGACTACTAGATTTATGAACACCAACCACCATTAAAATCAGCTTAATGGGAAAAGATATTACATTCTAATTCCTCAGGTACTCAACTCTTTTCCATAGTACTCTTGGAGTCTTCATTAAGATCCAAATATAGGGGCTGGGGTTGTGGCTCAGCAGTAGAGCACTCACCTAGCACATGCGGGTGTTGGGTTCCATCCTCAGCACAACATAAAAATAAATAAATAAAATAAAGGTATTGTATCCAACTACAACTGAAAAATAAGTTTTATATATATATATATATATATATATATATATATATATATATATATATATATATATAAAACATACCTTTGAAGAATTTTTAATTCCTGTGTGTTTTTGACCACCACTAATTTTTTCCATGTTAAAAAAAAAGATGAATTTATAACTACCGTGACTAATTTGCATTTTGTATGTTATTTACAGAACATTTGTCACACTACATAAGAAATCTATACTTGAGTAGTTAAAACTGACTACATACAATAACATCTTGTATCCCAGGATTTAAGACATAGCATTTATTCATGCTGGTCACCTGAAGATTTTGATAGCAACAGAAGTCAGTTTCCAGAATAATCTCATGTCAGAAATGTTTTGAAAGCAAGCTTTCCCATTAGGTAAGAGATAACCACAAGCCAGTGTCATTTTCTAGCTGAACTTCATAAAGTCACCAAGGCAAAAGTGTTCATCTCAGAATTCTCCTCTGCAATACAGATTTGCTGCTTGGATTGCTCCAATGATTAAAATTTACTCAAGAGAACGGTCTCCCAAACAAGGGGTTGTAATTTAAGGAAATTCCATCCTCTCCTTTCCCCAGAGATCAAGTATTCAATCTGACCATGACAAGAAGCAATGCCATTTCTATAAACTTGCAAACATGCCCAAACAGTACTTGTATGCTATTCATAAAGAATATGTTTATAGCAAAATTAAAAGCATGCACCAACATAATAAACCATCACGTGGGTGGCCTCCAGGGAAGAATGAAGGGAAATGGCACCGAGAGGAGTTCAGGGGATTTCAACACTAGCAGTCGTATTATTAATTTTATAAGAGAAATGACAAAAGGTCAGTTTTTTCTGTATGTGCTGATCCTTGTTAAATTGGTTTCCCTTTTCTTCCTTCTTTCTCTCTTTTAACTTTTCCAATCAAAAAAGAAGGAGGAGAAGGAAGAGAAGGAGAAACAAACAGATATTACTCTCAAGGGTCATTTGACTTTCCTGAAACAAAGCTGTCAAGCCAAGGAAAGATTACATTCAATTTGTTTTTTTTCCTGGTACTGGAGATTGAACCCAGGGGCGCTTTACCACTGAATTACACCGCCAGACTCTTTTTATTTTGAGACAGGGCCTCACGAAGTTGCTGAGGCTGGCCTGAAACTTTCCATCCTCTCACCTCAGCCTCCCCAGTGGCTGGGATTACAGGCATGTGCCACTATGCCCAGCGAGGCATGCAGTTTTTAATATATGGCTTTAAGGTTGCTACAAGGGGCGGGGAGGGGGGGGTAATGTATCTTTATATAGAAAAAGGTTTTCTTTCATATTCTTCATTATACTTATATCATTTGGTTTGGATCAATTCAGATTCTATGAAAAAATTGTCATTTGATCATCAGTGAAGCTAACATCCAGAGTGCTGAATCTGATTCAGGAAGCTAAAGCCTTTACAGAGGCAAATAAAAGATATGATACATTTTTCCAACATCTCATGAAAGGTAACTGGGAATTATTTACGAATACATGAAACTTCTATATAATTACAGTAATTACAGATAGCACCATAACTTTGTATTTATTTTCAATTCTTTAAATAAGATGCTTTTTTAAATCCCTTTTATGCTCTAGGACTGCAAGATCTAATCTAATCTTTGCTTTTCTTCACATTCAAGACCATTTCCCCTCCCCCCAAGGTCTTGAAAGTGACTTTGTTATCTGAGCAAAACAAGGGTAGTAGCACTCAAAGAGGCTTGATGGATATTCCTTTTTTGGTCAAATGTGTTTTCTAATCATTGTGACTGAATAAGAAAGCCAAAGAAAAGGGAAATAGTCTAACAACTAGTCTAACAAGCTCAGCCATAGACAAGTTGGGTTACAGGAAGATGGAATTCTCTACAGATGGTTACAGTTAATTAAAATCCCCTCTTTTAGGATCAGAAACCCAGAGACCCCTCAAAAATGTCATCTTCCAAAGTATGATGGTATGTGGGTGTGGTGGCCCACACCTGTAATCAGATACTCTGGAGGCTGAGCCAGGAGGATGGCAAGTTCAAGGCTAGCCTGGGCAACTTAGTAGACCCTGTCTCAAAAATAAAAAGTAAAAAGGGCTGGGGATATAGCCCAGTGGTAAAGTGGTCCTGGGTTCCAACCTGAGTATCCACCCACCCACCCACCCCTCAAACACACAAACACACACACACACACACACACACACACACACACAGAGAATATTATAACAAAGTGAATAGGTCTTGTCTTTATTTTGCTCTTATTTCAAAGAGAAAATTTACATGGTGTTTAAAAGTACAGCCGCTCAGCCAGACTAAGTTCTGTAGAATTTGATGTAATTTATTTCAATGCCCAGTGCCTGGGTTTCCTCATCTGTAAAATGGGTATTATAATAATAGTACCTACTTGACAGAGTTTCCCCACACACACACACACCCCTCAGGGTTGCTAAGAAGAGAAATATGAGTCTTTTTAAAACATTCAAATTGTTTTCAACACGGACAGCAATCCTTGCCAGGTGCAGGGACACGGTGAGATGCTAAGAAGACAATGTATGTGAAGGGCTGTAGCCTCTGCAGGGTGAGGGCCCCAGGCACAGTATCAGATAGTTCTTTCCTAGGGAAGGGTGAGCACCAGTCTCAAAGTCACTGGCTTCATTCCCAAGTGGAAAATTTGAGCAACAGGAACATTAAATTACTCCATAACAGTTTCAAAGTCCAGCTAAGCAAAGGTGGGCATGTTGATAATGAACTGATCACTGTGGGGACTACTTCTTTGAGTCAATCACAGCAAAGGCATAGAGAAGGGAAAGGTAAGAAATGCGATGCTCTACTAAGGGTAAATGATTGTCAGCCAGTATTGTAAGATTTTTCTTGCTGTTGTTTTCAGGGGATTGAACTCAGGGGTGCTTTAGCACTGAGTTACATCTCTGGCTTTTTTTTTTTTTTTTTTGACAGGTCTCCCTAAGTTGCTGAAGGCCTCACTAAATTGCCTTCACTGGCCTTAAACTTGCAACTCCACCTGCCACACCCTCCCCAGTTGCTGGGATGACAGCCACTGTGCCTGGCTGGGATTGTTAAGTGTTTTAACAAAGGAGAATGTAGAAAGCGCTGAGGCATCGTCTTCTCTCTGCAGGCCCTGGGGAAGGTTTCCAAGGGAATGCCAGAAGGAGGTCACCATTTGGAAGGAGGAGGGTGTCCAGTCGGAGCAGAGGCCCAAGCTGGAGATGGAGCGTGGCCCTGGAGCTCATCCACACAGGGAATCTGTGGAAGGACACAACGGGCCTAAAATGAGGTGGAGAGGAGACTTCTTTCTGTAGTTGGAACCTTGGTAGCCTTCTGAGGTCAGCACCATTCAAGAAGATATTTCTGAACATTGTGCAGATGATGCATTGGAGTGAGAAAGTCAAGGTGGCAGGAGACTTTATTAATGAGAAAACAATCCTCACTGTCGATCAAGTGTTGACCAGATAAACAAATGTGGTATAGATGATGAAATATTGTTTGAACATAAAAAGGAATGAAGTAAGGACGCATACTACACACGATGAACCGATGAACCTTGGAAACATGCTAAGTGAAGAAAGCTAGTCACCAGAGATCATGTGTAACTAGGTAACAGCACACCTAGAACAGGCTGATCTAGAGGGACAGAAAGCAGATTAATGGTTTCCAGGAGCTGGGCAAGAGGGAAGCCCAGTGACCAATAATGAGTGTGAGGTTTCTCAATGAGTATGAACAGGTTCTGAAATCAGATAGTAGTGATGACTGCACAACTGCAACTATACTAAAAGCTACAAATTGTTCATTAACATTGTCCCTTTTTAAAACAGAAAACCAGGCACAGTCGTGCACACCTGTGATCCAAACTACTCAGGAAGCAGAGGCAGTAGGATCCAGAGTCCAGGTCCCACCAAAAACAACAAAGAGAGACCCTGTTTAATAAATAAATAATAAAACTAGCCGGGTATGGTGGTGCACACCTGTAATCCCAGTGGCTCAGGAGGCTGAGGCAGGAGGATCCCAAGTTCAAAGCCAGCCTCAGCAACTGCAAGGTTCTAAGCAACTCATGAAACCCTATGTCTAAATAAAATACAAAACAGGGCTGGGGATGTGGCCCAGTGGTCAAGTGCCCCTGAGTTTAATCCCAGGTATAGATAGATAGATAGATAAAATTAAAATTAATATTGCCATTGGCTGATAGAGAAATAAACAAGAGCTGAGCAAAATTAGCACCAGAGAAAAATAAATAAACAAGGATAGCTTCCAGAATATTTAGAAGATGCATTTAAAAAAAGATACATTTACAAGAAGATATCTTTCAAAGATATGGAGATAAAATAGGAATAAGACATTCCTCAAGCCTTCTAACCAGAGGCAATAGCTAGATGGGGCTGAGATAGAGGAGAGACAATGAGGACATATTCTTGCAAAAAAAAAAAAGTGGGGGGCTGGGTTTCAGATGCAACAGGACAAGATAGTAGTGGTGTTATACAAGGCTCTGTGAACTCATAGTGACCCATAGATAACAGGAATCAGCAATCAGAAATAAACAAATGACGGGGATACAGTTCAGTGGTAGAGTGCCTACCTACCACATATGAGGCCCTGGGTTCCATCCACAGCACCACCAAAAAAAAAAAAAAATGTTTTGTAGGCCTCTTAAGAAGGCCATGTTTGGCAGAAATATGTATTTTATTATTATTATTATTATTATTTGGGGGGGTACTTGAAAATTTATCTTGGAAACACTTTACTACTAAAACATACTCTTGGTGCTTTTTATTTTTTACATTGAGATAGGCCCTGCGTTGCTTAGGGTCTTGCTAAGTTTGCTAAGTTGCTGAGGCTGGCCTCAAACTTGCCATCCTCCTGCCTCAGCCTCTGGAATCACTGGGGTTATAGGCATGCACCATGATGCCTGGCTTCTTCTTCTTCTTCTTTTGTTTTGTTTTGTTCTGTTGTTTTAAAAGGAACTTGAAGCCATTTATGGAAATGCACTGTACACAAATGCTGTAAGATAAAAATAGAGAATGTGATTAAGGTAAAGGGATATTAATTATAAGAATGGTCAAAGGAAATCTGCAAGTAAATACATGCAGAAATCTATATTAAATGATGTATTCTACTTTCTGGAAGCAGACACAAATTGGGCACCGTTTTTGTAACAGCAGGAACATCCAGTGCAATTATCTGAGAAGCGCGAGGGGTGACAAGACTCGCTGGCCCATGGAGAGTCTGGACGACGTGACTTCCTGTGAACGGAGGTTTTGCTACAAAAGGTTGTCTGCTCTGGGGATGAAAGCACCACGCTGCCCATGCCCAGGCATGTTTTCTCGAGGGCTGTGCCTCTCGCTGAGTCAGGAGGAGCTCTGCCATCTTTCTCACTGTGAGTTGCAAGACCTTGTCTGGTTCCAGCCACACTCTCCTGCAGGACCAAGCTCTGGGAGCTTCTGCTGTTACTTTGCAACAGCAAAATCAGCCACCCCAGTCTCTGATGCCCCACTTCAGTGTGTCTTCTCAGTAAAACAGGGCCTCTTGAATATCACAGTGAATTATTGAAAGTGCCTTGACCACCAGAGTTTGAGCACGAATCCATTCAGCCCTAAGGAGATGCTGAGTGCCACATCCTTGCCCACCACCAACCACCTCAAGGCCCCCAAATACAGCAGCAGCTACGGGGGAACTAACAAAGCCAACTGGAGACTAAAAAATAAATTTAAAATGCACTGGATGGCAAGCCAGGCATGGTGGTGCATGCCTGTAATCCTAGCAGCTCAGGAGGCTGAGGCAGGAGGATTGAGAGTTCAAAGCCAGCCTCAGCAACCTAGCAAGGCCCTAAGCAACTCAGTGATACACTGACTCCAAATAAAATACAGAAAAGGGCTGGGGATGTGGTTCAGCGGTTAAGCACCCCTGGGTTCAATCCCTGGTACCAAAAGGAAAAATAAATAAATAAAAGCACTGAACGGTCATACTAAATATGGAAAAAAAATAACTAAGGATATCTGGGTACTGCTCTTAGTACCCAAATTCAAACAACAGCTCTGATTCTCACATGCAACCACAGAGCTAAGGGATTCTGCTTTATCTCTAGCAGGTCCAAGAAGCTCTCTGGGTTTAAAATGAGATAAGTCCATCATCCAAACCCAGGCATTGCCTGTAGGATGGGAGGTTTCACTACCAACAGGCAGCCTCGAGAACCAGGAGAGGCGGGAGGTGGGAGAAGACAAGGAACTCGGAGGTGAGGGGGTAATGAAAGTTCTTCTGATTGAATATAGTTGCAAAATGAACAAATGCCTTGAAATATCAAGCCATTCTTCCACCCTCTAGAAAAGGTGTGATTGTAGGATTGTCTCACCTCCCAGCATGCTCTTTGTGTTTATTTATTTATTTATTGGATGGTGTTTTGTTGTTGTTGTTGTTGTTGTTGTTGTTTTGTTGTTGTTCCAGAGAAATTTTCTTTGCAAAGCCATTCGATATAAAGCAGTCTTCAAGAAACCACAACAGTCTCGTAGGGAGGCACGTGGGTCTTCTGTCACTGGAGACACCATGCCAGCTCTTGCCCTGCAATTAACCAGCCCAAGCGGTTCCCAGCAGGGTGGAGTGCACTCGGCCTGTCTCCAGATTTGTAAGACAAGACGTTGAACAAGATGGTTTCCAGTCGCCCTTCTGCCTTGAACCTCTTCTTGATAATCTGAATCAGTGCCGTGACCATGAAAAAGGTCACTGTCATTTCACAATACTGGGCTTGAGCCGTGGTTCTGCTACTGATGTCGTCACCTTCGCCAGTCCTCAGTTTGCTCATTTAGAAGATGAGAATAATGAACACAATATTCCGAATTCACAGAACAGTTACAAAAACTAAATAAAGACTTACATAAACAGTGTACTTGGGCAATGACATATACTTAGCACACACACACAAAAAAAAGTTTTCTTCTGTCATTGGTATACTACTCCACAGAAGAAGAAACAGGACAGGCTCCTGCATTGAAACCCTACATAACTGTCAATTTAGCTACAAGAACAAAAGTGAGTCTTCATATTTTTCTCATTACAAAAATAACACTGTGCGTTGTAAGAATTTTAGGATATATTTTTAAAGCATTAGCTCTTCAGGGGGAAGAACTCCTCTAAAACTTGACAATTTTTGAGATAAAATGACCAAACTTTAGATGGGCATGGTGGCTCAGGCCTGTCTGTAATCCCAGTGGCTCAGGAGACTGAGGAAGGAGGATCGTGAGTTCAAACCAAGCCTCAGCAACTTAGCAAGGCCCTAAGTGACTCCGTGAGACCCTGTTTTTAAATAAGATACAAAAAAGGACTGGGGGTGTGGCTCAGTAGTTAAGCACCTCTGGGTTCAATCCCCAGTACCAAAAAAAAAAAAAGACCAAACTTTAAATTTTGTTATTACAGAATCCAAGTCTTTCAAACTTCAAGAAGTCACCACAGCGCAGAATGCCAAAGCTCTGCAAAATGCAATCATTGCCATTCTTGTTCTCTGCCATTTTTAAGGCCACTTCCTCCCAAGGAGGGAAATTATGGAATACATGACCCAAGATGTTTCTTCTCCACCCCCTGCTGGGGCAGGCCCTATTTCCGGTCACAAGCAGCAGCTGCCTTGATATCCAGTTGCGTTTCCCTCTGCACCTGCCCTGTTCGGCCCAGCAGAGACCATTTGTAGCAAGAACAGCCTCGGAGCGGGAGGCTGGCAGCCTTCCAGGCTCCTGTCTTCCTGAGCGTGATCCGGCCTTAGCATATGATGTTCGGTGTGGCTTACGGATGATGCTAACGAAATGCCTCAGAAAGAATTCACACAGAATGATTTTGTGCTTAGGGACAATGGAAAATATTGAAGAAAAAGAGGATGTCACCATGTGTTTGGGGTCCTTGGCACCCCTGTACCTATGCTGTGACCATTGTAAGTTTTTATGATCCTTAAAGACTGGGACAAATATCATCCTGCCAAAAAAAAAAAAAAAGGAATAAAATGGCTATGTATTCAGCAACATAAACAGACCTGGAAAATGTTATGCTGAATTTAAAAAAAGCTAGAGAACAAGAAGGACAAAGAGATTGCTTGATTCCATTTATTGAAGTAAGCAAATTCATGGAGACCAAAAGTAGAAGAGGTTGCCAAGGATTGGTGAGGGAAGCCTAGTTATTGTCTCATGGGTGCAGAATTTGTTAGGAGATGATGAAATTCTGAGCATCGGCAGCGACGATGGTTACATGACATTGAATGTACACAATGCACTCATACACTTACAAATGATTAATGATTCATACTACATTCTGTATGTTTTACCTTTAAAAAAAAAGCAATTAAAGCACCAGTGGGAATCTATTAAATTCAATTTCTCAGAGATATACGCAGTTTCAAATCCTATTTATTTTTAGGCCCAGGGATTGAACCCAGGGGCATTTAACCACTGAGCCACATACTCAGCTCTTTTTATTTCTTATTTTGAGACAGGGTCTCCCTAAGTGGCTTAATGCCTCACTAAATTACTGAGGCTGGCTTGGAACTTGCAATCCTCCCGCCTCAGCCTCCCAAGTCACTGGATTATAGGTGTGTGCCACTGTGCCTAGCTCAAATCCAATTGGAGCTGTCATGTACTCCCACCTCAAGAAAGTGTTCACCAGTGTTGTGGAGGGGAGAGGGGTAAATGATGAGTGGAGAGTTACTTTGACTATTTATGTAGCTCTTTATTTAAAAAGATATATATATATATGAACAAAATGTGGCAAAATGTCCCTTTAGTCTCGGTGGATATTTATGAGAGCTACATCATTTCCTGTACTATAGAAAATTTTCACACCTTGAGTTTCTCTAACACCTCTTACCCCTCTTCACTTTCCACTGACCAACTTTCCTTTTACCCCTAGAGAATACTGATGCCATCAGAGCTCCCTGGCCACCTCACCACATCTACCCAGCCGCCAGGCGACTAGACTCACGTATTCTGTCTTCCTGCCCGCTTTCAAAGAGCAGTTAAACTCCACCCCTTGTCTGTGCACAGGGTCCTGCAGTCTATTGGAGACTTCAATAATTCTTTGTTGCCTGTCTGAAATTTTGCCTGTGTGGTTCGCTGATGTTTCACAAACGTGGAGATCACTGACTGGCAAGGAGTAGACTCTACACGCATATTTCTTAAATGGATAGAGGTGTTCCTTCTCCACATTTTTTAAACAGTTCACTATTTTAAAAAAATTAAATATTAGAATAGAAAAACAGAACTGGAATGCACAAAGTGTTTGGGATAAAGGCTTCTGCCCTGTTATTCCCATAAACCATTTAAATATCTTACAAGGGCCAGTATTTCAACATTGGAACTGCACCTCTTCCCTTTTTGAGGGGAGACTGGGGATTGAACCCAGGAGTGCTTAACCACTGAGCCACATCCCCAGCCCATTTTTATATTTTATTTAGAGACAGAGTCTCGCTAAGTTGCTTAGGGCTTCGATAAGTTGTTGAGGCTGGCCTTGAACTTGCAATCCTCCTGCCTCAGCCACTGGAGTGACTAGGATTACAGGCCTACGCCACTACACTCAGCTCCCATTACTATTATTTTGTTGTTGTTGTTTGGGGAGGGGGGTTGGTGCTGGGTATTGAACTCAGGGCCTTGTGCATGTGAGACAAGCACTCTACCAACTGAGCTATATCCCCAGCCCCTCCCATTATTTTGTTAGAAATAAGTCTGTCCTCCTTTCCATGACACGGTATCTCTGAACCTCTGGACCTCCTTTGTCTAGGAGGCCCATGTTTTAACGCCCAAGAAATGTGAAAGTAATTTTAGCACAGGCAAAATCAGAATACAGTGGATTAAAAGTCAAATGCACTTTTTTAGACAGCAGAAATTTTCAAAGTAAGTTCTCTATGACTCATTGTAAAAGTTAATATGTTCATTCTGAATTACACGCATGTACCGTGTTTCTTAAAAACAGTAAAGGAAGTAAACAGTAAAGGATTGAAATGACTGTTCTCAGCTCAGCATCTCCACTCTGTCATCAAAGTAGGGGACAAGCAGCATCACAGAAGGGTTTTAGACTTCTGACTTGAGAACATTCTGAAACAATTCCTTAAAAAACATTTTGGAAACTTGTTAATGAATCAGTCACCATGAATTACAAAAGATGATTGTGTGTTTTCTGGAAGTCTCAACTAAATTATATAGGTACTTTTTTTTATTTTTAAAATTCCTACTCTTACTAGAGTGACTTGGCTAAAGTGTGAGACTTGGTAGTCTTTTAGGACACACTCTAAATTACTAGTAAGAGCCTTTGTAGCCTGAACAGGAACTAAAAACTATTTAACTTCACTTTTAAATACGAAACATTTTAGCTCTAGAGCTAGTGATTGCATTGTACCTTAAATCCAATAAGATTAGTATTTGGGGAAAATTTTTTAAACATTTTCCCTTTGGCACATGGTACTTTGATACTGTAAAAAATGATTTGTGTGCATTTTTGAGGCAGAGGATAAACTTTAAAGAATAAGATTTCTCTTCCAGTCAAAATTATGTTCTATGATCTAATTTAGGGGAAAACCAGACCTAGGGGCCATAACAGCTTATTAAGGACTCAAGAATTCTAATCATTTCTCTGGGCATGTTCTTGATCTCAAACATTAATGACTGCCTTCGCTTCCCTGGGCTCGATTTCTGCATCTAGAGTGGACTATTTGGTCCTGCAAATGAAGTCCAGAGTTTGTCAGGCAGCACACTCAGTGACACTCTGGTGTTTCTGCAGCCGAACATAAATATCCAGGATTGACGTCAGAAGTTGAAGTCTGTCATTGCCGTGCCACCAAATGATTTATGTTCACGACTTCCTTGTTCTTAGTATAAGAATGAGTAATTTTTTTATTTATCTTTTATTTGAACAAGTAAATATTTACAAAGGAGTCTCAGGTATGGTATTCATTGAAAACCAATTATTGTACAAGATGTTATCTCTCAGCAAGTTTCATTCCAAACCACCTGAACATTTAATCAGTGCTCATTTTTATAGATCAACTGGAATCAATGAGTCATAATAAGCTTCTTAAAAGTTAGTTTAGAGCCGGGAACAGTGGCTCATGACTATAATCCCAGTGGCTCAGGAGGCTGAGGCAGAAGAATCGCAAGTTCAAAGCCAGCCTCAGCAACAGTGAGGCACGAAGCAACTCAGTGAGACCCTGTGTCTAAATAAAGTACAAAATAGGGCTGGGGATGTGGCCCAGTGGCCCAGTGCACCTGAGTTCAAACCCAGTACCAAAAAAAAAAAAAAAAAAAGTTTTGTCAGCTACCACTAAAATACAAAAATATTTCATGTTTTCATTGATAAAGATGAGTTCTTTTAATAGAGTTGACATCAGAGTGCTATACATTAACAACTTCATGTTGACTGTTACATTGAATACCAATATAGATGGATAGATGATCTGTCTTAATGTTTCAGTATGAGGACACTAAAAGTCTTAAATACATCTAATGCTTAAGATCTTATTCATAAACCAACTTTGAGTTTGCTCTACAGTGACATATTTTCAAAAGAATGCTTTTTTAAAGATTACTCAAATGTCCTTTATTATTTTGTTTCTCTTCTTGGCAAAGACTACATCTGACTCATTTTTATATTTCTAAAAATTAAGAAGGGCCTGGGGACATATTTATCAATAATAAGTATTTATTGGGTGAAATCTTATCACTAGACTTTGACAAGTAATATTCAGAAATGTGTCTGACTCTTTAACATGTAAGTTTTTGATGTGCACAAACTACCAATTTGATTTGGAAAACTTGTTGCTTAATGTGTTTCTTTTAAAATTGATCTGTGGGCTCTCTGCTTCCAGGCCACCATGATCAGAACATCTTACCTCTGCCACACTCCTCCGCTATGATATTCCACCTCATATTGGGCCCAAAGCAATGAAACTGGCCAGCCTTGCGCTGAACCTTGGAAACTTCTAGCTGTTTCCCAGACAGCCTTTGATTATGCAAAGCTGTTCTAGGGTTCACAACCCCCTCACCCTAGAGAATGACAATAGAGTCAGGGTTTTGGATGCTGAATGACAAGATGGAGCAAAACAACAGAATGACCTTCTGTACTGGGAAACATGGTGACAGATCAGAAATTAGAGAGAGTAGGAAAAAAGGGTAAAACTTTGAAAGCTATTAGTGTTATTGCCTTCTTTCACTTTCTTTTTTTAAAAGCTCGAAGCGAAGTTTTGTTTTAACCTCTTGACTTCTGTTTAAGTTACATAGAGAAGTGCTATCAAGCAGATTCAATTTTCTTACCTTTTTCTTCTTCCCCTGGGTCTGTCTTTCTGGAGGGCCATTCTCTAAGGTGGTGTCCTACTCTCTGCGGTGATTCTTTCCATCCACAGGGATGTCCTGAAAGCCCTCTAACAGCAGCCATGGCTCACAGGTTGTCGTTCACAAAGGGAAAGACAGGCTCAGTCCTCTGCTAAACAGGAATTATCTTCCACCTGGGGAAAGACTGATTCCTTGGAATGAAGTGAAATTGTGGAAACCGTCTGAAAACTGTAGAAACACAGAAAGCTTCTGACCGAGCAATAAAGTGCAACTCTTATTTTCTCTAGAGCCAGAGAAAATGAATAAAGTGAGTTCTGATATCTATTGCCAGTGCTTACAAGAAACACCTTTGAGAGTAATCATTAACAAGCCCGGAAGTCCTCGTGGCTCTCCTTGAGCTTAAAACTAACCGCTTAACACTGTGCAAATCTCCTTAGAAGCAAGAGCCTTTATGATTTTTAATGTCTCACTAATCAGGGAATAATAATTTAGAGATGGCTATCCTGGAAACATTTTGCTCAAAAGAATGAATGATGATGGAAATTTAGGCTTGGAAATTTAAGCCAGGTGTTTTATTCATTATTGTTTTAAAAGAACATAAGGAATGAGGGCAAGAGAGTCCCAGATTAAAACCATGGGCCTGGGTCATTTCACGGAGGGTGTTTTGGTAGCAGATACTCAAAGGCTATACCCTTCTTGGCACCTCCAGTTTCTGAAGTTCCATTTAAGGTTAATTCCCTCTCCCAGTGCTGAGGGATCTAACCCAAGGCATCATTCATGCTGGGCAGAGACTCTACGACTGCCCCAATTTTATTTTTTACTAATCTCATGAACCCTCAAGATTGCATCTCAAAGAAACCCGCCCTCCTACTCTGCCTAGAGAGCACAGCGTGGACTTCAGCAGGACAGACACGTACTCCTTGAGACGCCTGTCTAATGCAGAACATGTATCTGGACCTTCTCTTACTTTTGTGTCTTAGCGTTGGCGAAGATATACTCCCTTCACCCCAGCTCCTGTTAATATCCTTCCTGAAAGCATTAGGTATGTAGAGACACTGGAATCTGCCAGGTCAAACTTCAGTTTCAATGAAGGAAAAACAAGCATATTGAGATGTACCTGTTTGTAAGAAGAGTATTTAAAATCGGCCTCTTTTTTTTTTTTTTTTTTTTGAAAGAGGGGAGAGAGAGAGAGAGAGAATTTTTAATATTTATTTATTTTTTTTAGTTCTCGGCGGACACAACATCTTTGTTGGTATGTGGTGCTGAGGATCGAACCCGGGCCGCACGCATGCCAGGCGAGCGCGCTACCGCTGAGCCACATCTCCAGCCCCCATAAAATCGGCCTCTTGAGAGGGCTGGGGACATAGCCCAGTGGCAGAATGGGGTTTATCCCTAACACCAAAAAAAAAAAAAAAAAAAAAAAAAGAAAAGAAAGGAAAGAAAGAAAAGAAAAGAAAGAAAATCAATGTCCTGGGGAAACTGACAGTGTTCTGTTATCTCATTCCTTTCCACATGTGGTTCAACGCACCCGTGGTGGTTTCGATTTGAGAAAACCAAATTCATTTGAAAGAGTGTTCTTCTTTAGAAGTCTGGGTGACTCAATCTAAGAATTGCCAGTCATATGTTCTAAATATAATTAACTGGTGTTGTACTTTACTTGAAGTTGCAAATGCTGGATCATTTTCTGCAAGCCAGGGGTTCACCTTGACATCCTTCAGTGAACTCCTATATAAAAGATAAGTAAGCACAGATAGTTCTTTGTTGTTGTTTTTGTTTTTAAAGTTGTAGATGGACACAATACCTTTCTTTTATTTATTTATTTTTATGTGGTACTGATGATTGAACCCTAATGCTTCACATGTGCTAGGTAAGCGCTCTACCACTGAGCTGCAACCCCAGACCCAGCACAGATAGTTTTGTGGGAATAACCTCCTTGCCTAAAATATCTGGCTGAGCATCATCCCACCTGTTCATACCCATCCTGCACACGTTCACCCCCCTCAAGAAGCCTCTTCCTTTACAAAAAAAGGGCGTTCCTCAGTGCTGCTGCATGGCTCCAAGGACTAATGACCTCAATTAAAGTTACAGGTGTTGAAGAAGCTTTCTGTAATGATCAATCAATTTACTCTAACACAACACACGACTAATTACACTTATTTCAATTATGACCAGAGTGTCACTTTAGCACCAGGATATTTGGGCTGAAGTCCAGATGATCTGAATTCAGACAGACAGTAGAACACAGTGGTGGGAGTAACTTCCTTTTTCATACCCTCACTTTTCAAATAATACCTAACTCTTTGAGGAAGAACACTGTGAGCAAAACAAAGAAGGCTTCCTACTGACAAGAGCTTTCCTGAAGAATTTAAGGGCAATCTAATGAGATACTTAAGGGTTACGACATGGGGCTCCTATTCATGGATTGAACTTGACTTTTTAACAGCATATGTTCTGATCTTTCTTTCTGCTTTGGAGCCATTGTGCTTTTGGTATATTAATACTTAGATCACATACAATTTTGAGTTTCTAGAAAGATAACTGCTTTCTTAGTAACTGGGTAAACCATTGACAGCTCCAAAGAGTCTCTCTAATTATATGTAATCAGGAGCCACATTTATTTCTCTTCAAAAATCAATGCTACCTTACATTTATACTATAATTTATAATTTTTAAGAATTTTGCTTCAATTCCCAGCACCACAAAGGAAAAAAAATAATTTTTACCCTATCTAATTTTATCTGAAACTTATTTTGCATGGTAAACAAGGTCTTATTTCGTTGAAAAGATTGAGGTTCATTTTAGAAAATATAGAGCTCAGACTAGGCCCAGGTCTTCCAACTCTTGGTGCAATATTCTCTCTATTCTCTCAATCTGATTCTCCAAATTAGATGAAGCCAGGTGTGGTGGCACACACCTATAATCCCAGGGGCTCAGGAGGCTGAGGCAGGAGGATTGTGAGTTCAAAACCAGCCTCAGAAAATTGGCAAGGCACTAAACAACTCAATAAGACTCTGTCTCTAAATAAAAATATTAAAAAGGGCTGGGGATGTGGCCCAGTGGTTAAACACCCCTGGGTTCATTCAATCCCTGGTACCAAAAAAAAAAAAAAAAGTGAGGCCCCACATATAAAAGCCTACAATACTTTTTCCTTTCTAGGTAGCTTATTTGAGGCCTGTGCCTTAAACCTTATTAAAAAATAAATTGGGTAGCTTGAGTTGTAGCTCAGTGGTAGAGCCTTCCTTGCATGTGTGAGGTACTGGGTTCAATCCTCAGCACCACATAAAAATAAAATAAAGGCATTGTGTCCATATACATCTAAAAAATATATTTTTTTAAAAAAATGGGCAGAATGCTATGTGCAAAAATGTATGAATTAATAATGAAATGTGATTGATTATTAAAATTGGATAATGAAAAATCTGAAGCCAATTGGGAGTAGTTTTAACCTATTATTAAAGTATAAATTTTAGTAAGTAATTTGAGAATTTAACAATTGGGTTGTCTTCTGATATACTGATGATATTATCCTGTTCTTTGAGACTGACAACAATATGTAGTTCTAAAATGGGATTGCAGTGAGGTTGGCAAGGTCAAGTACAATTACCAAGACTCATCAAGCTCAAGATAAGTAAAATTCATAACTCACAAATTATGCTGTTAAAGCCATCTACGCAATTTTATAAGATGAATTTTGTCACCTTCAAATGCACATGTTGAGGCCCTAACCCCCAATACTTCAGAAACTGTGTACTTGGAATAGGGCTTTTAAAGAGATGATAAAATAAAAATGAGGTCATCAGGGTTCATCCTCAGCCAATATGACTTCTGTCCTCATGAGAAAATACTCAGACATAGGTATATACAAAGGAAAGACTAAATAGAGACATGGGGAGAAGACCACCATCCACAAGTCTAGGAGAAAGGCCCAGAAGACCCCAATCCTGCCAGGTGCAGTGGCTCACACCTGTAATCCCAGTGGCTCAGGAGGCTGAGGCAAGAGGATCACAAGTTCAAAGCCAGCCTCAGCAAAAGCAAGGCACTAAGCAACTCAGTGAGAGCCTGTCCCTAAATAAAATACAAAATAGGGCTGGGGATGTGGTTCAGTGGTCAAGTGCCCCTGATTCAAACCTTGATACCCCCTACCACACACACAAAAAAAAGATACCAACCCTGTCAACAACTTGCTGTCAAACTTCTGGCCTCTAGAACTGTGATAAAACAAGTGTCCGTTGCTTAAGCCACTGAGTCTGTAATTAATACCCACACTCAAACATCCATGTACACATACACTACACACACACTCAGATAATACTAGGCTACCTAACACAAGATGTATAAAGTCTCCTTTTGAGTAGCTGTTGAATTTTCTCCTCTGGGCTACGATTTTATTCATTAAAATTTTTGTGCTTGGGGCTGGGGCTGTAGCTCAGTGGTAAAGTGCTTGCTTTGAATGCATGAGGCACTGGGTTCAATTCTCAGCACCACATTAAAATAAATAAAGATATTGGGTGTCCATCTACAACTAAAAAAAAATTTAAAAATGAAAGATTTTTGTGCTTAATATCTAGATTACTTCTATTTATTATCAATTACTATAAACCTCAATAATGAACTATGAAAATTTGACACACAACATATCACATAGAAAACCTACATAGTTTTATTAATTACATAACTCAAATCTATAAAAATAGAAAGAAGCCATGTTCCCTAGTGAGGAGTGACTGACCCACAGTGCCCACTATCCTTGGTGGATATTGTGAATACTGAGTCCATGTCAAGGCATCTGTCTCTCTATTAAACACTTACGGTATCCTGATAGTCATAGTGGTGATTTCCCAAAAAGCTGAGCCAAAGAAAGGGAAAAGGAAATCCTTGCTATTATGTCCCTATGAATTGTGTAGAGCTCATGTGATCAGAAAGCATCGAAATCATAAAATAAAGCAAGCCACTATTTCTTATTATATTTCTTAACAGTAAAAATTTCTCTTGTTTCAAATCCTTTCTTCATGTTGTACCACAGTGACATGTTGTGACTCAATGATGTCCCTAAATGACAAAAAAACCTGGGCGCTAAGTATCGATTTTATATAGACAAGTTTTGAGTTGGGCAGCATCATTGCATCAAGAGGATGTTTCCTCCACGCATCTCTCCCCACACCGTGTTGACAAGTAGGGATGCAAATACGTGTTTTCTGGGGTTCTACTTGTTAAATTTTTTCAGGACCTTTTTTTAAAAAAAAATCACAGAATCGCAAATGAACATGACATGCTTATATCTAACAAGATATGAAGAAAGTATAAAAAGCTAGAACCTTAGATCTTAAAATCACAACTACCATCTCCCTGTTCTGACATAAATTATTGGTTTTCTATTGATGTTATGGAAGAAAACTCACCAATAGTTGGAACTGTGGGCTTTGCAGAGAAAAGATAATGGCTAATCCAGTGAAATGTTGGGTAGAATTCTGTAGTAGTCCTGTTATCCGCTTTGCTTCTTGATGCCTATATTTTGACTACCCACCCTATACTCTTTCACAGAATCTATAGAATTGGTGACCTAAGAGGCCATCTGTCTCTCATGATAATCACTAACTAGGACATTCCCCAAATGCTTAAAGACACCAAATCACAGTAGTAGCATCCAAAAGTCAGACCTCTTTCTTCTTCTTTTCTCCCAATTTGCAATATTTAATGGCTACCTATGGGAGTTGCCATTAAGAAAAGTGTATATATGAGACCCCGACTCTCGAATTCTAAAATCCTTGCTTGTCAGTCTAATGCATATCCTATGTTGGCTGGCCATAAGTTTAAATGTACTACTGATCACCATGAAAGCTACCCTGTACTTCCTAGAACCAAAGGTATTTGCTTCATAGGCAAAGTCTCAGTTCATGTGATTCAGCAGCATAGTTTATATAATTCCCTCACCTCTCCAAAGCTTTCTCGAATACTGTGGTCATCTAGGTAAACAAGTAGCAATTACCAACTCAACGTTTACAAGATTAGACCACAGCATAGAAAAATCAAAACATCAAATCAGGTATTAGACTAAACTTGACTGTGCTTTAGGGTAAATCTCACTAATGGACAAGTATCTATGCTGTTATGACTATGTAGGTTAATGGTCAGACTAAGCCAATAATCTCTAGTTTCCATTGTGGCTGCAAAGCAGTGTAAGTCAAGGGCCTTGCCTGGTCCCTGTGCCTTATTTCCCCTATTTAACATCAAGGGGACTTGCTATGGTCTGACTCTGGAGTGTTCCCCAAAGGTTGATTTGTAGAATGTTTGGCCCCCAATGCAGCAACGTTCCGAGGTGGGGCTTTGGGGGCAGTGACTGGATCGTGAGGTCTCTGATCACATCAATGGATTAATCCACTGATGGCTTCATAATTGAATGTGCTGGAAACTGCAGCAAATGGCAACCAGTTGGAGGAAGCAGGTGAGTGGGGGCATGTCTTGTCCCCAGCCCTTCCTGATTCCTCCTCCCTCTGTCTTTCTCTCCCTCCCCCTCTGCATGCCATAAGGTGATCAGCTCTGCTCTGCCACATGCTCCTGCCAGGATGTTCTTATTGATCCCAGGACCTCAGCCATGGGGCAGAGAAGCCAGGGACTGAAACCTCTGAAACTGTGAACCAAAAGAAATCTCTCTTCCTCTAAGTTGATTTTCTGAAGTATTTTATCACAACTCCAGAAAGCTAATTAATAAGGAGCCCATTACCAAGGGGATGTTGGTTTGTCGTTTCAGAAAACATACTTATGAACAGGGAATTTATTTCTAAGGTAAAAAGAAATCGAGACTGTCAGAAGATGGGATTTGGGCTGAGACCAAGAGAAACAGCAGGTAGTAATCCAGTTACAAACCTACACATTAATAGGAGAAACTTCACTCCTTAAATGAGGTCTCTGGGTAAGGAGGGCTGTAATAATTCTTAACACTCAGAAGAACAATACTCTGTATCTGTAAGGGCAAAACAGGGAACAGCCCGGGGGTGTAGCTCAGGGGGTAGAGTGTCTCCTTAGCATGTGTGATGCCCTGGGGTCCATCCCTAGCAGAGGGAAGAAAAGAAAAAAAGAAAGTAGGGAGGAAGGAACAAAGGAAGAAGGGCTGGGGCTGGTGCCTGGCACATGTGAGGCCCTGGGGCCCATCCTCAGCACTCAGAAATAAAGAAAGGCATTGTGTCCATCTACAACTAAAAAATATTTTTAAAAAAAAGAAGGAAAGAAAGAAACAGGAAATGGAGACTGTTGATATAGTAGGGAAGAACCATTAGTAAAATGATTAATTAAATTGCTGTTCACATTTCTATCATGATAGATCATCAGTTATTGAAGCAATCCTCATGGTTTGATTATAGGTGAATGCATATAGACATATTCTTTATTCCTAAAAACAATCACAAAAAGGATTCATACCCTTATTAGGTTGAGTAAATAAACATCAGAGTCATTTGGAGAACAATCATAGGGCAAAGAAATGCAGTATTGATAACTGTTAGCTGAAAGTAAAATTACATATTGTGCCTCTATGAAGCTGACCTTGGAGATGAAGGAAAATATAAATAACAAATTATGAAAAGTAATACTTTCAGGGACTGCAACGCAGGATTCAGTTTACCAAAATCAAAGATACCACGGAGCTGGGTGTGGTGGTGCACCCTTGTAATCCCAGCAACTCAGAAGGCTGAAGCAAAAGGATTGCAGGTTCAAGGCCGGCCTGGGCAATTTAGCAAGACACCATCTAAAAATAATTTTTTTTAAAAAAAGTCTGAGGGGTGTAGCTCAGTGATAGAGAATTCCTGGGTTAAATCCTCAGTACCAGAAAAAAAAGGGGGGGAGGTGGGGAAGAATTCTTTGTGGGAAGCTGAGGGTGTAACTCAGTGGTAGAGGACCCTGGTTAAATCCCCACTACTAGAAAAAAACATAAAAAGAGAGAGAATTCCTTGTCGAGGGATAGGGTGTAGCCCAGTGGTACAGGCCTGGAATACAGGAGTTCCTGGGTTCTATCCTCAGCACTAGGGGGAAAAAGTCTTATAGAAAGACAAGGAAAAAAGGCTCACAGGTAAAGAGCTTTGTCTGCTCTGCCCCAGTCGCAGTCACCTCTCTCCAGAAACAAGCTTGACACTGACTCAGCCTGAGCACCAGAGTCAGAGACACTCCCACGCACAGTTGGCAAGTCTTGGCTTCCAGATTTATCAGCTTGGAGATTAAGCGTGGTCTTTCTTGCCAATTGTAGCTTCCTTTCTCTGGTCAAAACAATCCTCCTGCTCTGACAGCATGCCCAGTCTTTCCCATTCGGCAGGTCTGCATTACTGGGCAAGGGGGATGGGTAGGGGCGATGTGACACTGGTTTTAAGTATCCCTCCTGAAGGAATACAATTCTGGGACATCTGTTAGGAAGTGTGCCTGGAATTGTGAATCCCAAGACAGGTGCTCATTTTCTCATTTTGGCCTCTTGTGCATCTATCCATTTTTGTTTTGTTTTGTTTTTTTTATAATAATTTTTTAATGTTTTTTTCATAATGCATTGCTGAGGATCAAACCTAATGCCTCATACATGATAGGCAAGCGTTCTAACCCTGAGCCACAAACCCAGACCCAATTATTTTTTTCTTTAACACATTACCTTTCTTTGCAAGAGTTTCTACCATTACTGAAAACTATGATGCTAAAATAGTAAAACATGGGCAACTGTATGTGCATGGAAGAGGATAATATTTTGCTAGGAATTAATAACAATAATAGCCAACACTGAAGTAGCACTTATTGTGTACCAGGCATTGCCTGAAGTTCCTTCCATGTGTTACCTCTTTGCACCACCCAGCAATCCTATGAGGTTAGTTCTGTGACCACACCTAGGAGGCAAACCCCTGAGTGGGCAAACCAAGCCACAGAAGGGTTAGGTAGGTAGCACGCCTAGCTATGAAGTTTGGCCCTTAACACCCCAGATTGTACACTTCTGAACAGGACTCAGTGACAGCAATCGTCTCACACATCAGTGGAAACCATAGTTCAGACCTTGCTCTCCAAAAGATATGGCAGCCCCCAATAGAAACAGAAAAATATGGAAAAAGCTTTTGATCAACTACGCATTTCCAATCATCTTTATTGTTGTCCTCTTTTGCAAGAAAAAAAGGATGAAGGAAATGCATGCACATATGTGCATATAGTAAAACATGAATTTTGAAAAATTGTAAGAAAAAATGTGATTAGGTTAAAGAAATGCAGTTGGTTATTTTCAGAGAAGTCTTATAAAAAAACAAAACAACTGGGCTGGGGATATAGCTCAGTCAGTAGAGTGCTTGCCTCACTCTTATGCACTCGTATGCACTCGTATATTCAATCCCCAGCATTACCAAAAAAAAACCCAAAAAACCTAAGTCTCTTCTAAAAACCATTTAACATACTTTAATAACAAGAAAGAGCCAGACCAGCACATAATCCTAGCAGCTTGGGAGGCTGAGACAGGAGGACACTGAGTTCAAAGCCAGCCTCAGCAATGGTGAGGCACTAAGCAAATCAGTGAGACCCTGTCTCTAAATAAAATACAAAATAGGGTTGGGGATGTGGCTCAGTGGTTGAGTGCCCCTGAGTTTAATCCCTAGTACTGAAAATATAAAATAAAAAAATAAAAGGATTGAGAATGTAGCTCAGTGATAAAGTGACTCTCAGTTCAATACTCAGTACCTAATAGTACTAGTAACAATTATAAAACAAAATAATTTATAAGTGTGCATCATTTATTTTTATGAAAACAGTTCTATTAATCATTGTTTAATTAAAATGCAAATATGAAATTATACATATATAATTTATATGCATATATATAATTATATTAATACATATAAAAGTACTGCATAAATGTCAAACCACAGATTTACCTGAAATAAAGTAAAAGGATTATTTTCCCCCTTTTGTCTCTCTAATCTAGTATTTCTAATATAATGAAAAAGGGATAATTAACCTGTCTACTAAATTTTTGATGTGCCAGAGTACGGTTTTTATTTGTTTTGGGGGTTTGGGGGGAGGGTTGTTTTTGGTTTTGCATCATCTATATCAAAATGTTAGAAATAGACACAAATAACTTAAAAAATAATTATGACTGGACACTTGTGAAACTGTCCCCACTTGTACCACAGACTAGATTCTGGGTCAGGGGACATATTAGGAAAGGAGATATAAAAGCTACCAGATAAGATTCCCTGTCCCCTCAACTGTTGTTTGGATAAAAAAAAAATGTACAAGGTGACTTTATTGCTGTGGCTGTCATAGCAACATACCATACACTGGGAGGCTTAAATGATGGAACTCTCTTTGCTCACAGTTCTGCAGGTGCGAAGTCCAAGACCAAGGTGCCAGCAGGTTGGTGTCTCCTGAGGCCTCCTCCCTCCCTGGCTGGCAGATGGCTGCCTTCTCTCCGTGTCCTTGCCTGGTCTTTCCTTGGTGTGCCCACATCCGGGGCATCCTTTTGTATGTCCAGATTTCCTCTTCTTTTTAGGAAGACACCAGAAAGTTTGAGTTAGGGGCATCCTACAGCTTCATTTTAACTTAAGCACACCTTTAAAGGAACTGTCTCCAAACAGTCACCTTCTGACTGACGTACTGCAGGTAAGGTTTCAACATCTCAATTTAGGGAAGACAAAAATTAAATGCCTAACAGTGACCTTGACGCCAAAATATGGTGGAGCCTCAGGATGAAAGGACTGTGGGTCCCAAATGGCCCCTTGGGAGAGAGCAGGGTAGAAAGCCTCTCCCTGGAAGTATCATATTGGACTTTCCACCAGCAGGAAATGAACTTTTAAATTTTATGAAGCCATTTACATTTTGAGATGGTTTCTAGAATTCTGAATCAAGTCAAGCGAAAGAAGATCCTTCCCGACTCCATTCGTGTAATTAATCAGGTTTAACATAGTAGCTTCAGGAGATAAGAAGAGAATACAGATAAAGAGCAATGATGCTCGAGTCTCATCCTCTGAGACTGATTGGGTGAAATTGACCATGCATGTTAGGTTCTGTAATGAATTGTCACCTTAATTAATGTTGAGTGGTATGAATAATTTGAATCAAGCTTTCTTTAAGTGGACTAAACAGTTCTGATTCTTATATGTGCCTGAAAGGATTACAGAATGAGCACATCTGAATTATTTCATTTGTAGCTATTTGGTAAAGTGATCAAGCCCCATACCCTCAGGGCTCTATGATCTCTCCTAGGTCTGTCTCTGTGTAGCTACTAGAAAAGAGGCCTGCAGCACCCAATATTCTTGTTTGTTAAACTAGGGAGGAACAAAAAAGAATCATAAAGGCACCCAAGGCACCTGATGGCAAAGGCTAGGTTGCTAAGGGAACCCCCCAGGAGCAGTGAGAAGATGCTGAGTGGAGATTTGGGCTTCCAGCAAGTGTTGCCAGCGGCAACCTCCCCCAAGGGGCTGAAGGGAGCCTGCAGTCTGGAGAGTCCCACGGAGGGTCCCGCCCAGCTTCCTGGTGTTTGGAACTAACAGTGCTTGTTCCAACAGACCACCTGGTCCACATGTCCCCAGAGTCCCACTGAACTTCCCCTTTTTCAAGTCTTCTGGGTCTTGGACAACATGATCTAATGTTCAGTGGTGGCAAAACTGAGTCGGCTTGATCACCTCCTCTTTCAAATCTTTCACATCTTACATCTGACTGTTGGCTTTTGAAACTAAGAACCAAAAGTTTTGATTCCTGTTTCTCTGATTCTGCTGTGTCAGTTCTCCCTGGAGGCAATGAGCTTGGTTTCTATCTGCACAACAGCAGGAGGTTCATGAAATGACCGGGAACATCTCACACACACCAAAAACTCAGTTAATGTATCAGAGCATCGGCCTGCCACACTATCAAAATAAAGAGCTGGAAAAATGTCACCTGGCGTCTGTTTGGTTGAAGGAGGAAACAATCAAAATACTGCATGTTATCTGAGAAACACTTCTAGCCAAAGGCAATCATCTGTCCTCCTGTGGGAATCCTTGGCAGAGAATCGGATGGGTTGATATGGTCATACTGTACTTGACAGAGAGGTTGCCCGCTATCAGGTGAAATGAAACTCCCCTCAGAGACAAACAAAGCTTCTGGTCGCCAGGCAGGCACTGGTGTCCTCTTACAAAGGATGGTCATGTTTGGTGGCATTCCAAAGGCATATGTCATCTGGGGTGTTCGGGTCAGAGCTAAAGCTGTGGAGGATTCTGCTGTTTAGATAACAAGGTAACATAGAGCAAGGTTTAGAAATACATTTGACATAGAATTAAATATTACCCAGTCCAGAGTGGTTCATTTCCCTATTTCATAGAACGTTGAAAAGTTAACCTTATGGTTCTCGTTTTGCTTTGCTTTGTTTTGTTTTGGTGCTAGAGAATGAATCCAGGGCCTCATGGGTGCTAAGCATGCGCTCTGCCACTGAGCTACACCCTCAGTTACCTCGTGGTATGTTTATTTAGTTATTTTTTTTAATATTTACCTTTTAGTTATAGGTGGACACAATATCTTTATTTTATTTTTTTATGTGGTGCTGAGGATCCAAGCCAGTGCTCTCATGCATGCTAGGCAAGCACTCTACCTCTGAGCCACAACCCTAGCCCCTCGTGGTATGTTTAAAGCATGGAAAATATGACATACAGCTGACAGTCATTGATTAAGCGTCAAGAACAGAATATTCTAAAAGCTCTCATCATTTCAAGACATGTTGCACTTGACACAACAGGAAGCCACCAGATAACTATTAATATTTTACCCTAGCTCAGAGTATTATTAGGGTAGGTCAAATCCTCAAGAGTTTTACCCTCCTCAGGGCTGGCGAAGTATCTCAGTAGGTAATGTGACATTCATGAGGCACTGGGTTCAATCCCCAGCACACACACAAAAAGATTGTTACCCTTCTCTGCAGATGGAAACCTCAGTAAAAGACCAAGATAATCATCCTTCAGTTCAGAACTAGTCAGAGATTGACATGAGCAAACAAAGCAAATACGAAGAGCAATTTTTCACCCCTGGAATACCAGGGAATATGAAGAGGGGAGGGAAATGTCACTGAAACAAGAGTTTGGTGGTTGGACTGATTGGGTTGGTCCATAGGCAGGAGGTTCGGTTTAGTTTTCTCCTGCATTCAATTGATAGAAACAGTGGCAAATCATAAGAAAATTAGCAAAGATGTGAATTATTAATGGGAGTCAAGGAGTTATACCCCACTGCTACCCTGACATTTTCTACAGGTAGAAATTGGCATCTGGAGGAGAGTGACTTTCCAAGGCCTCTCAGAAAGTGTATTAATCAGGTTTGTATTATTATACGACAACAAAATACCTGAGGCAACTTATGAAGAAAACAAAATTTATTTAGTTCATGGTTGTGGAGATTCAAGTCTAAGATTGGGTGGCCTTATGGTTTGGGGCCTCTGGCCAGGGTATAAGAAGACAATGGTGGGGAACATGTGTTGGCACCACTGCTCACTTCAGGAAGCAAAGAGAGACCAAGAGACTGGTTCCCACAGTAACCTAAGGACTACCCACTAGGCCCCATCTCTTAAAGGTCCACAACGTCTCCCAACACCACCACCTGGAGACCAAGCTTTCACACCTAGGCCTGTGGGTGTGTGTGGTGGGTCTCATCCAAGCGTTAGAGCAAGTTAATTGCGACATTTGAACAAGAACCTGGTTCTCCTGTTTCTGAGTCTAAGGCTTTCTCCACTCAAAATATTGACTCCTTGGCTTTCTCAGAAAAGCTATCCATCCACCATGAGCTGAGCCAACCTCCTCCCCATTACCACTAGTTAGGCTTCTGCAGCGCAGCCCTAGAGTCAGCACAATGGTGAGAATGATTGCCCCGTGCTGCTCAAGGCCCTAACTGCGTGAGGGAACTGGATAGACGGCTCTCGGCCAGGGCTGGGTAAGGGTCTTATGAATGAGTATGTGGATAAGGTGTGATGTGTTCTTCAGCATCATACACACAGTGAGAAGTCCACAGTGTGTGGTGGGCTTCCTCCAGATCTATCATTCTCAAAATATCTGGCTACGGGGCTGGGATTGTGGCTCAGCAGTAGAGCACTTGCCTACCATGTGTGAGGCCCTGAGTTGGATTCTCAGCACCACATAAAAATAAATAAATAAAATAAAGATATTGTGTCTAACTACAACTAAAATAGAAATATATTTTTTTAAAAAAATCTGGCTACGCCGGGCACAGGTGGTGCATGCCTGAAATCCCAGAGTCTTGAGAGGCTGAGACAGGAGGATCACAAGTTCAAAGGCAGCCTCAGCAAAAAGTGAGGCACTAAGCAACTCAGTGAGACCCTGTCTCTAAATAAGATGCAAAAGAGGGCTGGGGATGTGCCTCAGTGGTTGAGTGCCCCTAAGTTCAATCCCTGATACCCACAAAAAAAAAAAGTGGCTGAGTTTTGGCTGATGATACTAAACATATTCATGATGATAAGGATAGACCCCCAATTAGGGTCATACCAGTGTTCAGCTGTTTCAAGGAAAATGTAAAAATTCAAAACATATGAGATGAAATGAGGGTTAGTTAATCTATGTAATTAAAATACTCTTGACATTATGTTAATATATCAGAATGTTTTAAAATGTGTTAACAGTGATTTTTTTTTCTGTGACTGCCATTATAGATGATTTCTCCTCTTTTTTCCCCAACATTGTCTGTATTTTGAATGTTTTCATATGAAAAATTTAATTTTAGAAGGGCATACCTGGTTGAGAATGAACTGCAGAAAATCAAGTGTGGGGTAGCCCGTGTCATCTGCCAGGTTCTTGATCCTTGGAGTACAGCAGTGCATGGGAGTGCCAAGGTTCCCAGCCTTGGGGACCCACATTATAGAGGGAGAGATCAGGCAGCAAATCTATGTGTCAAATGGTGAGTTAGAATAAAGCCGGGCTGGGGTTCAGTGAGTGGTGAAGGGGGTACAATTTCTTTAGGACTCAGAGTAGGCTCCTCTGATGGAATTGGTGTTTGCACCAAGCCTGAGGTCAGGGCAGAGCAGGGGGCCAGGTGGGAGGCTGATATCCAATCCAGGTAAGGGGCGATGGTGGCTGTGATTGAACGAAACAGACAAGGGTCATGTTCCACCCACCCTGGAAAGGTAAAGTTGCCAGGATTTGCTGGTAGAGTGACAGGATACAAGATGTCCAGAAAAAGAGGTGTCATGGCCTACATTGCTCTAGAACCCATTCTGCTAAAATCCAGAAACGCAAATGAAGTTTTGCTTTGGCAGCACCTGCCACTCTTCAACACCCTGACCCTATCCCTTCTCTTATCTGGATTCACAACAGTCTTGTTATCTTCACTTTATAACTGAAAAAAAAAAAAAAACGTATCTCAGACTACATAAACCTGTCACAATTCCAGCACTGGGGAGGGAGAGGATTGAGACCAACAGGAACATCTTCCAATTTATCTGAGTAATTCTAGAGGCTTTGACCCCTCGATAACATGAGCCACGTGTCCCAGCATTGTATTCTCCAGGAGCCCAGCACCTGGCATATTGTGGGCCCTCAACACATGCTCCATGAATAAAGTCCCCACGGGCAGCTGTGTTGGGAAGCTTGAGGACACAGGCTCTAGACCCAGACCAATCTGAGCTCTGTCCCTATCTCTGCATTTAGAACCCTGCCTTTGAGCAGCTTCCACATCTCCCAATGTTAAATGTCCCACTTTGTTAAAGTAGGAAGAGGAAGAAAGGGAAGGGAGGGGGGGGGAAAGAAACAGGGATAATCCTCCTTAGCCCTCAGAACTGTCAGTCGAATGGACTGAAATCCTAGTCACAAAGCACTTAGTCCGGGAGCTGGCCCACATCAACTCATCAGAAAGTGTAAACTGTTATTAAAACAAGAACCAGAAACTATTTAATCTCCCAACACTTTATTTCCTACCAAACCGGTTAGAGACCCTGTAGCTTAAAATAGAAACACTGGGGAGGTCTCTTCTGCTCAACTGCACTGGACCCCACCCTGCCAGGCCTGCGAAGTTGGCAGAGGAACGCAGTTGAGTCATCCCCAGCTGCTGGCAGGCCAATTTTAAGTCCCACGGGGCCATGTCCCTGACCAGACCCACTGCACACCCACATCCAGCTTTCCTGTCTGTAGACAGATAAATGGCAAGTGGGAGGCCACGTGTGTTTGGGCATCTGGGCAATCAGCTGTGACATGACCATCTCGTCTGGGTCCCTCCAAGCCTGGGCTTGTGTATTGGTGTCAGAAAGACACCTGGCCTCTACATCAGTCTGCGGAGAAAAGCAGAGGTGCCCTGTGAGTCACTAGGTCACCTTCATGCTAGTCAGTTAAACAATGGGGCTGTTTCCATCTCTGACAAAAGAAACTAAAATGTTTTCCAGTCCTATGGACTTACCCAGTCCCTCGATCCCCTTCACTGAGTCATTAAAAAAAAAAAAAGACAAAACACTTCCTAAAAGTGAACCTGAGTCATGCTGCGAAGGCAACTATGCCCATCCTCAGGGACGGGCGCACTCTTGGGATTCGCATTAGAGGGCTCCGTCCTCAGCACCTCCCCATCCTGGTCCTTCTTCCTACACCCTCTGTCCAGCTGATCCTTCCTGAACGCACAGTGGTCTAGGGCCTGGAAAAGAGACCCCTCAGGAGCCAGTCACCCACCCCAGAGCACATAAAGGTCCACCAGAAGCCAAAGGGGGTGTCTCCAAGTGTCAGCTGGAAGTGACCTCAATCATAACAGCATGGGTCTGACAAGCCCTCGCCCGTGGCCCTGATGGTGGCTTTCACGGATACGCCATGTTGTTCAGCCAAAGGGGCACCCATCAGAAGCTGAACTTGAGTGCCTGCTGGGTTCCTAGCCAGCTGCACACCTTGATCTCCTGGGGAGCTTAGAAAACACTGATGCTCAAGGCCGACGTCCAACCAACCGAGTAAGAATCTCTGAGGCAGAGATGAGGCATTTTCAATCTCTGAGGTGATTCTAATGGCAACTCTAGGTTGGTCATCCAGGCCAGTGGCTCTTAAATATTACTGAGTCACACACTTCCTTGACAATACAAAGCCTTTTTGAAGAAAAAAGAAAATTAAAACAAAACAAAACTTTTTATAAGCAATTTCGGGGGGACACACGGACAGCCTAACGTCACCCTGCCTCATCGGTCTCTTCTTCAGGCAAATCCCGAGGGATGCTGGGAGCAGCTAACTAACAAGGATCAGGAGCTAACATAAATAAATAAATAAATAAATAAAACAGGCCAGTGTTCTTTCTCCTCTCTGGGTGGGGAGCTCCAGGCAGAAACACAAGTAAGGAGAAAGGTAGCTCTTACTGTTCATCTTACCAAACGCATTTCCTGAGCAGATCTCAGATTACATAACACTACTAAGATTCATCAGTCTACTGAAACTGTCCCTAGTGCCATCTAACTGTCCCAAAGAACTCCTATTATGGGTTAAATCGTCCCCCCAAAAAGATACATTGAAGTCCTAACCCCTAATACTTGTGAATTTGACCTTAATTGGAAATAGGGTGTAGGAATAATCCAGTTAATGTGGGGTTATTAGGATAATCCTCATCATTTGAGTGAAGTCCTTATAAGAAAAGGACGTGACCCTATGAAGGAGAGATGGCTGTGTGACAACAGAAGCAGAGACTGAAGTGATGTGTCCGTAAACCCAGGAATGCCAAGCACTGGCGGCTGAAGCTGGAGGAGGTGGAGGGTCAGAGGGAGCCTGGCCCTACTGACGCCTTGATGTCAGGCTCTGGAGAGATTCCTGTTGTTTCAAGCTAGGTCCCTAGCTTATGGTAGTGTGTATGCTGCCTTTGGAAACTAATCAACTTCCTAATCATTCCACAGATCTAACCACCATGCTGGGATGCAGGAGTCACAGAGGAAGGCCGTAAGCCTGGTGGAGAGATTTCCTTGATGGGACCCCCCTAAAGCTGTCTCCAACTCTGCTTTTCAGGAAGATTCTACTTGCATGTTTTGTTCCCTGCCCACTTTCACTCACAGCACTCTATTTCCTTCTGGCACCTATAACTGTTTCTAAAGGCCATCTCCCCAGCTGCCTTGTAACTCCTGCAGGGGTGAGCAAAATGTATGCCTTGTTCCCCGAAGGTGCCTATCTCAACACCTACCTCGGGGCCTGGCATGAGGCAGCCTCTGAATGAAGGCTTGAGTGAATGAAGGACTGTGTGGGTTTTCACATGATACTCGGTATTTATCTCTCTCTTTTTTAAATCATCCACTAGTTTTTTTTTTTTTTTTAATTTGCTCTTTCTAGATATACATGACAGTAGAGTATATTTTGACACATTATACATACATAGAATAAGTATAACTTGTTCCAATTAGGATCCCATTATTATGGTTGTGTGTGACGTGGAGTTACATTGGTCATGTATTCATATATAATGATAGGAAAAATATGTCCGATTCATTCTACTATCTTTGCTATTCCCACCCTGCCTCCTTGACCTTCGTTTCCCTTTGTCTAGTCCAATGAACTTCAAATCTTCCCCTCCCTTGTCTCGATGAATTTCTATTGCATCTGACCCTGTTAACACGACCTTTTCTCCTTTAACTTGAGAGACACAGGATATTCTCTGGGCCATTTCTTTTTTTTTTTTTTTTTAAAGGAGGAAATTTTTTAATATGTATTTTTTATTTTTTTTTTATTTTTTTATTTTTTTTTTCTGGGCCATTTCTGATTGCTCTTTCTTATTCCCTTTTACAGGTCTTTCTTTCTCTACACATATCTCAAGTCTTTGGGTTCCCTGGGTTCGATTTTCATCTCATTCTCCAATCAATTCTGTTACCTGTAATTTCCACTGATGTCCATGAATCCCAAACTTTGGGCTAAGTCCCTTCCTGAGCTTCACAGTTATACATGCATGTTATCTGCTAGATGTTCCTCCCTGAGAGTTCACAGACATAGTAAATAAAAGTCAACCAATATTACCTCCTTTGTATCTCAAGCTTACCCTCCCCCACCCCACCAACAACTGCCCACACTGATACCATCATCTTTCTACAAAAAAATCTCTCTGGAGGGCTGGGGGTGAGGCTCAGTGGTAGAGCAGTTACCTAGCATGTGAGAGGCTCTGGGTTTGATCCCCAGCATGGCAAAAACAAAAGCAAGAATCTCTTTGGTTTTCCAGATTTTAGAATTGTCCCCCTCAAATCCATTCTCCATAGGCATTAGAGTGAGACAGGAAGATTTACAGTTACTCTTGACTGACACTAGCACAACAACCCTACAAGATAAAGTCAACATGACAAGCCATACCCACTCATCTTGCCAGCCTCCAGTAATACCTGTCCTGCCTGAAACCTTAAGGTCCAGCAGCACCAAGACATCTCCCATGTGTGCTCTTCTCTGGTGCATTTGCTCACCCTGGTTGCTGAGAAAAATGAACCAATTAATTTCTCATTCCTTGAGATTCATCAAGGTGGTGGAAAGCTTTCAAAAATGGACCTCCATAATTCTTAATTCCTAGAATTCCCATCCTTGAGCATGGATTGGGTTAGTCACTTGTTTCTACCAAGTAGAACACAGTGAGAGTGATCAGATGGTAGCTCTCGCATGATCAGGTTATAAAAGACTATGATTTCTGTCTTTTATCTCTCTCTCTCTCTCTCTCTCTCTCTCTCTCTGCCCCCTTCCTTTCTCTTTCTATCTTTTGAATGCTTGCTTTTATGAAGCTAAAGAGGCTCGGGTGGCAAGAAATCGAGGGTGGCCTCTATCCAACCACCATTTTAGGAACTGAGGCCTCAGGCCCATGATATTATAGGAACTGAGTCTTTCCAGCAACCACAGAAAAGCTTGGGCATGGATCCTTCTCCATCAGAACCCTTCAGGTGAGACACTGCCCAGCCAACACGTTGATTGCAGCCTTGTTGAAAGACTCTGAAGCAGAAGATTCAGGTAACCCATGGCTGGAATCCTGACTCACAGAAACTATGGATAACCAATGCATGTTGTTGTAAGCTATTAAATTTAGGAGAAACTTGGCACAGTAACATAAAACTAATCAGTCATCTCAGGGAGCATCTATGTCAACACACACACACACACACATACTCACATACACACACACACACACACAGTGAGCCTCTTCACAGCTCCCCCCATGCTTTGGGTTTGCCTCCAAACACTGTACTTAAACACTTTGTTGTAATTATCTTTTTTTGAGTGGGTAACACCACCAGACTTTGAGACCTTTGAAAATATAGTATCTCTTCTTGATTATTCTTTTTTAAAAAATATTTGTTTTAGTTGTAGGTGGACACAATACCTTTATTTTATTTTTATGTGATGCTGAGGATCGAACCCAGTGCCACAGACATGCTAGGCAAGCGCTCTATCACTGAGCCACAGCCCTAGCCCTGATTATTCTCTTTTTATCTCTAATGCCAAATAATTCTTGGCACACATAGTTAAAGTTTACTTTATAGATGAATGAATGAGTGAATGGATGGATGAGTGAATAAGTGAATGAAAGTCTTTTTGCCAAGTGAAGCAGGGGGTAAAAATAAATAAATAAGTTATATGTATGTTATGCCTGCAGAAACTTATATCCAGTTGAAGAGGCAGGCATAAAACACATTAACTGCTAGATCTTCATAACATGTGCTATAGAACTATAAAAGAATGTCCTTTCTGATGAGGGCAATCTAAAAAGACTTCTCAGAGGAAATGGATTTTGACACAGGCCTTCAAGGGTAATAGTGTTTCGGCTGGAGAGAGAGAGAGGAGAGAGAGAGAGAGAGAGAAAGGAAAGAAGAAATCCAAAACTGATGAAAAGTATAAACAAAACCTAGAAAGAAATAGAAAAAATCTAGCAGGGAGACAGGCCAGATGGAGAGGCAAAATGGGAATCAATTCGCTTAAAGAGGCAGGACACATGAGGTCATTTCTCCTGAATAGTATGGTTGAAAGCAGAACCTGGTGCAACTGACATTTAAAGAACCAGAGGGAAGAGGAACTTGCTAAGAAGAGTAAGAGGACTGGGGCACATGGAGTCATGTGCTAATTACATAAGTTTGAAAGAGTGGTGATGCTTAGAGGGTAAACATGATGCAATAAAACACACACACACACACACACACACACACACACACATAAAGGCCTTGGGATGTGGCAATGAGACCACCAGTGACTGACCTTTAAGAAAGCAGTAACTATGGGGAACAAATGGAGATGGCCGGTAGATTGCAAGATGATAAAAATAAAGTACATTTGAGGAAGTCAACCAGGAAAACCAGTGCTGAGAAACAGTCCCAGTGATAACTGGGTAGCTTTTCTTGCCAAGACTTCTGAGTCACTGGTGATTCTGATCAGGAAACAACTTAGGTGATAGAGAAAGCAACACGTTTCTTTATTTTTGAAATAAAACAGACAGGCCCCTGCCTGACCTGATTCTGACTTCCAGTCAACACCCCCTTGGTTGGTAACTGTTCTTCTGGACCCTCTCCAGCTGTTGCCTCTGGCTGTGCTCATTGGTTTCCCTCCACCGTCAAGGCCCGGCGTGAGAAGGTGGCTTTCTTCATCTCTTCCCTCAGTAGGAACCCAATAATCCCAGAACAACCACGGCAACATTTGGTTTTCAGAAACCCTGTCATCTTCCCAAGTGGTTTTTTCAGCAACCTTTTACTGGGAACTCACTAACTGCCAGGCCCTATAAACCTTGGGGTAGGAACAGTGCTAAGAAATTATCCCTTTCTCACCAATGAGTCAAAGTGGAAAAAGCCAGGCACCGAGCACACGCCTGAAATCCCAGCAGCTCAGGAGGCAGAGACAGGAGGATGGCAAGTTCAAAGCCAGAGAGAGAGAGAGAGAGTGCTGAGGCACTAAGCAACTCCGTGAGACCCTGTCTCTAAATAAAATACAGAATAGGGCTGGGGATGTGGCTCAGTGGTCAAGTGTTCCTAAGTACAATCTCCTATATCCCCCACCAAAAAAAAAAAAAACACACACACATAGTGGAGAAAAAAAGAGAAATGGGGTAAAGTTTCAGAATTTTTTTTAAAAGAAAATCTGCTGAAAAACACAAGTGAAATCACTTTACAACCATCCAAGAGTGGCCAGCAACCGTGATTTCCCTGTAACTGAGAGCATGTTCAGGACAAGGGACTTTCAATTTTAAAACCAAGGTCATCCTATGAGACCAGGACCAAAGAACTTTCCAGATTCTTTAGAGAGCAAACCATAAAATGCTGCCATAGAGCCAAGGGCCCAAATATATGACCCACTTGGAATATTTTTCAAGAGAATTCCGGTGTAACTGTCAAATAATGGGGGTGAAAAATCAAAACAGAGTGTGTTTCTAAACAGGTACATACACTTCTTAATCTAGCCATCCAATTCTAACATTGGTGTGGTTTGCAGTAGTGTACACACATGCCTTGCTACTGCCCTTCTTCCTCATTTAAGTTAATTTAAAGATGCATCATCCCGGCTGGGTACTTTCCAAGGCCCCACGGGAGGTCACTGGTCCCACAGCTGCTAGGGACTCATCTGTAAAGAATGAGCCGACTTCCTTACATCTTTTTATAACTTCATATAGAAAGCTAACGTTTTAGTCATGATTGGATAGTTCTCAGAAATCTCTTCTTTTTAATGTGACATTAGTAAAGTATACAAAAGGAGTCTTTCTCATTTCTGTGGCCAGTGCTATTTTGTGTAGCCTGTCATCTTTTGTCAGATAGAAAAATCGGGTTGTTTTTTGTCTTTTGTGTGTGTGTGTGTGTCTGTGTGTGTCTCTGTGTGTGTGTGTGCATGTGTGTGAGGTTTTGTTTTGTTTGGGTTTTTTGTGGGGAGTTTTGGTTTGATTTGGTTTGGGGGTTTGTGGGTTTTGTTGTTGTTGTTTGTTTTCTGAAACCGGGGCTTAAACACAGGGGCACTCTACCACTGAGCTACATCCCCAGCCCAAGGGGGTGTTTTTCTGAGGAACTGATAAATGGGTATGTTTCTGGAAGACAGAGCATCTGGAAATCCCTTACTAAAAAGTAACCTTTGTAAAACCAGAGGATTTCATAATTCAACCACCTGTTGATCCTTGCCGCTCCCTCAACACTTGTGCATAATGACTCATCAGCTTGGACTGGTTGACTTAGAATGTACTCTATTGTTTTTTTTTTTTTTTAATATATATTTTGGGGTTTTGTTGTTGTTGTTTGTTTGTTTTCTAATAATGGCAACAAGTTTTTCTCCCTTCCTAACTTCTGCCTGGACTTCATGGAATCAGGCAGATTTGCTGAGGCAGCGATAAGGTCACAAAATGACTGTTGTGACTGACTAGGCCCTTCAATCCCTCTCTTTGTCACTTACAAATAGCTCCAACAAGTCTGTCTCAGTAGGTGTTCTTTTGGCTTTAGCTGATAAAAGCCAGCCAGTGGGCATTGTATCTTTCAGAATTAATTCTCTCCTCCTCCACCACAAATCCCTCCCAGGAACGGGAAGAGGCATTACCTTCCCTGGGCTGGCTCCCTCTGGTTTCTTAGAATGGAATAATGTGAGAGGGATAATCTAGGTCCTCCTTATTTTATTTACTTATTTAGCAGTACTGGGAATTGAACCCACAGGTACTTTACCACTGAGCTACATTCCCAGCCTTTTTTATTCTTTATTTTGAGAAACGATCTTGCTAAATTGCTGAGGCTGGCCTCACACTTGCAATCCTCCTGCCTCCGTTTCCCTGTTCTCTGGGATTACAGGCATACTAGAGGGGTCAATGGGTCCCCTCTAGGTGCCATTGATGGCTGGAGATTGGAGAGGCTCCCTTTACTGGAAGAATGTGAATGGGTGCTACATTTAAAAAAATATATGTATATATATATATGTGTGTGTGTGTGTATATATATATATATATATATATATATATATATATATATTAGTTGTAAATGGACACAATACATTTGTTTGTTTTTGTACCAGGGATTGAACTCAGGGGCACTTGACCACTGAGCCACATCCCCAGCCCTATTTCGTATTTTATTTAGAGACAGGGTCTCACGGAGTTGCTTGGTGCCTCACCGTTGCTGAGGCTGGCTTTGAACTGTCTCAGCCTCCCAAGCCGCTGGGGTTACAGGCATGCGCCATCACGCCTGGCTCTTTTATTTTCTTTTTATGTGGTGCTGAGAATCGAACCCAGTGCCCCAGGCAGGCTAGGCGAGTGCTCTTCCTATGAGCCACAGTCCCAGCCTCTGGGTGCTACGGTGATTGATCTTTTTTCATGTATCAGCTAAACTTAATAATCAGCTTTCCACCCTCAGGAAACCTAGGGATATAAAACTAGGCTGCATTTAATGAGCTGCTGGGTGACAAACACACCAGCCTCTCTCTGGGTGAGGAACCTTTCCTCCTACTCCACAGCGGGTGGGAGGCGGATGTTTTGTAATAAGGAGGGAAGACAATTTTGAGCACAGAGAAGCCCCGACTTAAAATCCTGTTTGTTTTGCTCATTTGAAAATTGACTTTGGTAAAATGGCAGATCCTCTGAGGCACCTTCCTCAAGCGAGAACAATGCCAGTGTGGTGGCACATTCCTGTAATCCTAATGATTCGAAAGGATGAGGCAGGAAGATCACAAGAAGTTCCAGGCCAGCCCCAGCAACTTAGTGGAACCCTGACTCAAAATACAAAATAAAGAGGTTTGAGGATGTAGTTCAATGGTAAAGCACCTCTGAGTTCAATCCCAAATTCAATAAAAAAAAAAAAATGTTTAAATGAGAAAGATAACTAGCCATACCTTTTGAATATGAGTGTTTTGAGGACAACTAAAATAATAAAACTAAGATTCTAAAGTAACTGGCACATCACAGGTGATCAGTAAGTAGCATTTATCTTGTGAAAGTTTTGTTTTTATGAATACAAACATAAAGAAGCAGTGGCAACACCCTGCAGAGCAATATAACAATGGTTCCCAAGTCCAAAAACCAAAAGCCGTTTGGATGTGACCTTTGTACTCCAAATTAACAAATTCTCCCAGTCTTTTCTGGTGGGGGTGGGGGGGCCAAGGAGGGGGAGGGGGAGGGCTTCAAAAGTCTCTGCTGAAAAACTGTTCTTCTATGCAAATCTAGCCTTACTCAAATCCCAATTTACCAGACAGTGCCTTTCTCCCTTTTCTTGAGGAGGTATTATGTAAATCCAGACCCCGGGATTTTTATGTGCATACCTGCAAAGGTCTTTGGTCATTTAAATGTTATACACGGGATAAAAATAAAGGGTTTGGCATTACTAAGAGTTTACAAATTAAAAGCAGACGTCCTCATAAAGGGAAAACTGCCACTTCCCCTCCGGCTTCATCACCACCCTATCAAAATCCTTTGAAGTGTTTCATTTTAGCCTAATTGTATTTGCTGGGTGAGATCCTCCATTGCTTTATAAGAAAGCTAATCTCCACTTTCCTCCATCTTCAAGGTAAAGCTGGCTGACATTTTCTGAACAGACTATTAGTTGGACACGATACACATTCTCATCTCATTGGATTTTCATGATGGCTTGAAACAGATATAGTTGACATTTTATAAGAAAACAGAGAGCAGGTCTGGGGTTGTAGCTCAGTAGTAGAGTGCTTGCCTAGTACACGTGAGGCACTGGGTTCAAAGCTCAGCACCACATAAAAATGAAATAAAGATATCATGTCCACCTATAACTAAAAAAATAAATATTAAAAAAGAAAACAGAGATCAAGTATTTATCCAGAGTCACACAGAGAGTACGTGGCAACATGACAGTCTGATTCCAAAGCCAGAAGCAATGACAATTGTGAAAAGACAAACCTTGTGGTTTTGAAAACAGCTGAGTGAAGATATGGGGTTGGAAATGGGCAAAATTCATAAGCTTTATTGGAGATCATAGTGAGAGAGTATGATGAAAAGAATAGAAGCTTCTTCCAAAACCACAAGAGTTATGAAGGGGCTATTTGCACATTGTATACTCTTCTACTCTCTATTGCTCAATCCAATCCCAAGCCCAGGTTCCTTGCACTGTGTAGTTTTCAATCACAGAGAGCATAGAATACACTGTATCCATGGGTTGGGTGGACTAGAACATGCCAATAATAAATTGGTTAGTAAAGGATCTATAGTGTTCTTGTCAACTTCCTCTTTTCTCTGGGGTTTTGAAGAATAGCATATTTGGGGAAAAGACCATAAAAGAACTTCACTTTGAATTTGTCAAAGTGATTTCTGAAAGCCTTTAGAAGGGAACCTAAAGTTAGTGCCTGAGTTGTATTGACAAAGGCTTGGCTCTTTAACTGTGAGATATTACTAGAGAATATTCAACTGATTACACAGTAGGGTGTGTCCTGTCAGGTGACCCCCATCTATTTTCAGCCACCTATAAGTAGCTCTCCTGGTATCACCACTGCCCACTGCCAAGTTTACCGAGAAATTCTCACTTGCAAGAAAACACCTACGAATCCAAGCAGTCTCCACTCAATGCAAATTTAGAATCAATGTCTTTAGGTTGTGGTAGTAGGTCAGTGGTAGAGCACTTGCTGAGCCCTGAGTTTGATGCCCCAGCACTAAAGAAAAAGAAAAGAGTCTGCACATTGGAAGAAGAACCCAGAAATGATTTTTTTTTCGTTTTCATACCCCACTCTCCTTCTTTTTGCACTCTTCCTTCAACTGAGAACAGGAACAGGGGCTCATGGGGGAATGGGGATTCAGACTCCTTTGCCATGTACCACTTTCTGACTCCAACTACAAAGGACCTGAAGGATGATCTGGGTCTCTTGATTTCAGAGAAACTCTGATTCAGAGTTACTCATTGCCAATGTCACATAGCTCACCAATGGCTTTGTATTAAAAGTCCAGCTTCAGGATTCCAAAGTATGATAATGCTTTTTGCATGACATGGCTCCCAGTCTTCACTGTTTTTAAGGTGTCTTTTATCTTCCTGATGCTTTGCCCCCTCTGACAAAGGGTTTAGAAGTAGAACAAGATTCTCACCATTTTTGCTGTGCCTGCCCAAGGATTGGAGGAGAAGAGGTTGCAGTCATTAGGAGGAAGGCTAGACCCCAAATCACTGCAGAAGGATCTTTCAACTTAAGAACAACTAATTCTGAGTAGATACACACATAACTTTTCAAGTATACAGAAGAGGTTGTTATTAAAATATGAATGCTAGCTGGCACACAAGCCTATAATCCCAACCATGCCCGCCGGGAGACTGAAGCAGGAGGATTGCAAGTTTGAGGACAGCCTCAGCAATTTAGCCAAACCCTGTCTCAAAATAAAAGGGCTGGGGCTGGGGCTCAGTGTACAGAGCCCCAGGGTTCAATCCCCCCTCTATCGCAAAAATAAAAAATAAGTCTGTGAAATCCATGCCTAAGTCTTCATGTGTTAACTCCTGTATTTTAGCAAAACAGTTCTGTTTATGCGGAGAGGCTACTACTCTCGCAATATCCCTCAAATGCAATCAGGCAGATTGCCCCACCCTTTCTGAAGCCGAACGCTCCCTCCCCTCCCCCTCCCGAACTACACAACCCTCCCCACTTCATCGAAGGGAAGCAATTTACATTCCACGATGTCTGCCGACGACTTCGGAGGGCAAGCAGGGGTGGAGTAGAGATGCGGCTCCTAGATCTGAGCTACAAACCAGCGGTGTCTTCCAGTTCTCACACTCGGAACAGGAAGGCCGCCGAGCTGCACCTACTTCTGCATGACCAGCTCCTGATGAAGCAATCCTTGCTGCGCTCGCGCTGGGCACCGGAGAAGCGTGGTCACCAGGACCGAAACTGCACGGCGGCTCCACTCGCCAGACAGAGGGGTCCGGGTCCGACCGAGGCAGTGTGCACGGTGCAGTCCTTAGACCCCCAATCAGACCGTGATCTTAGGTGGTTTTAATCTCCACTCAGCATCCCTCCATCTACACCTGGCATTAATGTCCATTTATTTTACTATTTCCCCTCAATGAAAGCGCAAGTCCCTTGACGGCAGAGAAGAGACCAAATGCACCTTAGTCTCTATTCCTACCACAAAGCTGCAGAGAGGCGGTGTGCCTCCAGGTGAAGCCGGCTGCTGCAAGTCAGGCCGTTTAAATATTTTGGATTGACAATGAACACTCAGTAGCTCACACGTTGAAAAAATAAAATAAAATAAATGCACAAAGAAGAATGGTGATTCAATTTTAATTGTTTATTGACACAGTATCAACTTTCATATGTACATATAAATAGTTACAGACCTTAAATACCCACATGGCAAAACATTTGCCTCTAAGCAAAAAAAAAAAAACCAAAACAACAACAACAACAACAACAACAAAAACACGAATTTTTGTGATAAACAAGCTTTAATACTGAAGACAGATGCTGAGACAATTTTGCATCTAAGGTTACTACAGTCTACATTGCTATTCTCACTTTAAGAACTCAAGTAATTAAGGAACCCTTGCCTCACCACAAAAATGAAATACATGTTTTCAAACCAAATGGAAAATAATTATAAATAGGTAAGATAAATAAAATTTCTGACAAATTTAATCACAGCATCATTCCCTTTTTAATTTTTTTTAGTTTTATTTTTAATTGATAAGTCGTATATACAATGTGTTTAATATATGGATACATTGTAGAATGATAAAATCAGAATATTTATCCTTTCCATGTGGTAAGAACACACAAAATTCCTTTAGTTGTTTTGAAATGTACATTAACTATTTAATTACACAACAGAACATCAGAACTCATTTCCAACTTTGTAGTCTTTTCCCCACCCCACCCCCACCTCTCCAACCAAATTCAGGTTATCTGGTAATCACCATCCTAAGGTCAGAATTTGATTTTGATCAGATTAAATGAGATCAAAGGGCATTTAATCTCTGTGCATGTCCTCTAGATTCACCGCATTCACTTTAACAAATGGTAGCATCTCCTTTGTTAAGGCTCAATAATACTCATGGTGTTTACATACTACTTCAGTCATCTCTTGGACACAGGCGGTTTCCATGTCTTGCCTGTTGTAAATAACACTGCAGCAAACCCAGGAGTGTGCATAACCCCTCACCATACTGACTTCAATTTCTTTGGATATATACCGCAGTAGTGGGGTTCCTGGATCATACTATAGTTCTGTTTCTTAAGGAATTTTCATACTGTTTTCCAAAATGGCTGTACTAACTTACAAAACCAGAAAAGGTAGATCAAGTTTCCTTTTCCCCTCCACATGTCTCCTGCTCTTGTTATCGAAACTTTTTGAAAATAACCAATCTAGCAGGTATAAGGTTCTTGTGGTTTTCATTTGCATTTCTCAGGCTCTTCTGCTGTAAAAGTACCAACGTGTTAACCAGTTGCACCACTGGAGCATCCACTCGGAATCTTCTATCTGTTGAACATTTGTATGTCTTCCTTCGAGACATGTCTCTTCAAATCCCTTGACCAAGTTTAATAGGATTGTTTGTTTTGCTATTGAATACTTAGTTTCATGTCTACAGCTCATACAAAAAACACTGATGAAACTCTTCAAAGAGCCTTCATATTACTCTAATGTAAATTATACAGATATCCATATATATAGATATCTCTTCATATCTGTATGAAATTTTTATTTTGAATGAGAAATATCTGTTCCTCTTCTTTTTTGATAATATCCCAATTATGAAAATGTTCTAATTTCTTTTAAAAGATCACTTTTTGCAGGATGCACACGCTAACTACTGTGAGAAGGGCATCTTCAATTTTTTAGAAACTTTCTGTGAATATTTGTTTTACTAAGTTTTAATTCTACCAATTAAAAAGTCAGTCCCAGAAATTCATGAGGCTGAGCCAGGGGTACTGCCAAGTGAGAAGTCAGTCTCAGCAACTTAGCAAGATTCATCTCAAGAATAAAGTGAAAAACAGGGCTCAGTGATCAGAGACCATGAATTCAATCCCAGTACTAGGGGGTGAGGGAGAGGACATTTCGTTCCTTTTTTATTATCCTTGGTCGTATGAAATCACCAAACTCTTTAATCATTTAATATTCAATTGGCTAGAGTTTTACTGACACTATATAATCAAATGTTTTCAAATTTACTTTCTAGTTTTTCACACTCGCAGTTAATGCTCACAGGAACGCACTTAAAGGTCACCTGAACAGAAACAATACAGTCTGAATTGAAAAAAAAAAAAAAAAAGAATTGAACTATGTTACATTTTGTAGTGACCTATGCAATCAATGTTCCCCGTGAACTTTACTTTTTCTTAAATGATATTTTTTAAATAACATCCAGTGTTATCAGAACGAAATGTTTTCTTTTACCATCATTAAATGTATAAAACAAACTGAAAAAGAAAAAACACAGAGCTACTTCTTCCCCACTGCCCAATATGATCATTTGTCAACTCTTGTTGACACCAGGCTGGGCAGCAACATTCAACAAAAATACTAGAATAATCTCTAAGCAAAAAAAGAAATGAATTAACAATGACTTCCCTATTTTTAAAGCTCTTCCATTCATGTTTTAAAATAAAACATGGTTCCACAAAGGTCTCACGTCCCAAAGAATGATTTCTGGGAAGCCTCCTACAGAAATTCATCTTTTGACTTGTTATGTTTTCCCTTTCCAAAGACTTCCAAAAGGAAGTGAATGCTCTTTCACATTCCTTTCAATCATAATGCAGTCTCTCCTCTGATGAAATTGGACCTACTGGGGATACTTCCTTTTTAAAGGACTCCCTTCACCCAAAGGCTTTTGAAGCAGTCAGGTTACTAAACTGAAGAGTTTGGAAATCAAATTCAGAAGTTTCTGACGGAAATTTACTTTGTCTCCAAATCTCCTGAGTTGAATGCCAGACTCAAGTTCCACCTCTGAAAAGGAAAGGAAATCAAAATTAACACTGACAATAGTCTGGACTGTAAACTAGCAAGAGTTAACAGGACCATTCAGGTGACAAACTGAGCACCCACCCCAGGAAACAGTTCTTTAGCTTTATCTGTGGCTATTTTCTTTTTAGTTTTATTGATTTTTTAAATACAACACCAGAATGCATTATATATTTTTTAAAAATATTTATTCTTAAGTTTTAGGTGGACACAACATCTTCATTTTACATTTTTACATTTACATGGTGCTGAGGATCGAACCCAGTGCCTCATTCCTGCATGCTGGTGAGCACTCTACCCCTGAGCCACAACCCTAGCCCTACAATTCTTATTACACATAGAGAGTACAATTTTTCATATCTTTGTATATAGAGTATGTTCATGTCAATTCATGCCTTTATACATCTACTTTTTTGTTTGTTTGTTTTGTTTTTTGCATTATGTTTCTGTTTTCCTAATGTGAGAGTAACAACTTGGAATATGCGTGTAGACACTGACCCACTTCAACTCACAAAAATTGTTTAAGGTGAGAATACAGACAACTATCCTTTATCATTTCGAACTTGTGATCTTCTTGCTTCAGTCTCCCCACCCACTGGAATTACAAGCACATGTCACTGGTGCCCAGCTGAAATCTTTTTTTTTTTTTTAAGCATTCTGGATAAGGCAAGTATTTTCTTTCACATATAGAAATATTGCATATCAAATACCACAAATGGTGTCATTAGTCAGCCTCCAGCAGATTTAAGTGATGTCATCCTCTTTTCTCATTTAAAGAGAACATAAGTCAAATTCTAAATACTGTGTGTTATTTTCAAATGGCAATATTTCAGAGCTCAAATTCCACTTCATTAGAAATCTTTTCCTCTAAAAAAACTGATATTTTCTTCTCATAAAATCTTATTCCAATATTAAGTCTACTTTAAAATAATTTGAAAATCTAAATTTAATCTAAACCAACCTTTTTTTTTTTTTTTTGAGGGGTACTTGGGATTGAACCCAGGGCACTTAACCACTGAGCCACATTCCCAGCTCTTTTTTTGTTTAGAGACAGGGCCCTGCCAAATTGCTGAGGCTGGTTTTGAACTCACAATCCTCCTGCCTTAACCTCCTGAGCCACTGCGATTACAGGCATGCGCCACTGTGCCCAGCCTAAATCAATTTCTTATAAATCCAATCTGTACCAGTCTGTTGCCTTTACAAAAAGTGAAGCAGAAAATAGTTTAATTCACATGTTTATTACTTTTTAGAATTGAGATACTGTAATTAGTCTGCTATAATAAAGAAAAATGATGCTTACATACAATCTAACTTCCAAGTAAACTTTTTACTGCCTAAAATTAACATTAAATCTAAACTGCTCACAATTTCAATTTTTTAATATTTCAAAGAGAAATCAGGGTTTTTTTTTGTTGTTGTTGTTCACTTTGGTTCATACTTTCTAAGACAATGACCAAACAGGGTAAGTGGCATACTCCTATAATCCCAGAGACTCGGGAGATTAGGCAGGAGGATCATAAATTTGAGGCCAGCCTCAGCAATTTAGTCAGGCCCTAAGTAACTAGGAAGACCTTGTCTCAAAAAAAAAAAAAAAAAAAAAAAAATCAAAATAAAGTAAAATGTAAATATACTCTAAATATTTAAACCTAGATTTCAATGAACAAAAGTAGAATCTTTCTTAACTCCTACCAAGAGACCTAATAAATCTTCCAAGATGCCATTCTTCATGGGCTACAGAATCAAATGTTGAGAAGTATTTACATTTTAGTAAGTGGGATATGTTAACATATAGTTCTTTAAAAAACTACCATCCAGGGCTGGGGATGTAGCTCAGTGGTAGAATGTTTGCCTGGCATACTTGAGCCCTTGGTTCCCTTCCAGGCAAGGGGATTAAGAAAAATATCATCCAATACACAACTTTGGAAGTCCTCAATCTACCAGAAAAAAATCATCTTTTTCACAAGAAAAAAAAATGGAAATAGTTCTGTTATCTTTTTTAATTTTAAAATTGCTATTGCAGAGGCTGGGGTTGTGGCTCAGTGGCAGAGTGCTCGCCTAGCATGCATGAAGCACTGGGTTCAATCCTCAGCACCATATAAATATAAAAAATAAAGATATGGTGTCTACCTAAAACTAAAAAATAAATATTAAAAGAAAAATTGCTATTGCAGAATTACTGTCTTTTAGGGGGGATTTTCTGCTGTCTCTTGTTCTTAGGAATTAGAAGTCAATCCAGAGCATGTTATAGATAGGTTGTGTTTGAGAAACATGGTCAGAACTCTTTTGAGTATCACAGAAAAGGACAAAGCTTCTCCATCTCAAGAAAGGGCCAGAGAGAGCAGCCTGCTGCCAATTTAGCCATGGTCACATTTGCAATGTCCCACTTCCTCTGCATGCCCTACAATTGTCTGATGATAATAGCAGCGTGACCCATTGGGAATTCTAGCCCTAATAGCCCTCCTTTTTACAACCCTTTACAGCAGGTGATTGTTGCCTTTGATAAGATTTACAAGAAGCCTGGGATGAGATGGGGCTGGCAGACCTGAAAATCTGTGAAGGAGATGGGGGTTGGGGGTGGATGTATAAGACTGGAGACCAGCTCCTCCTCCCCTGCTATGCCCACCCCTTTCAATATGAATGGTTAAAATGTTAACTAAGGAGAAGACTCCCTAGGCTCCTCAACTCTGGAGTCAGTCCAGGTGGGACAGTATCCAGCTTAAATATTACTTTTGTTCTTCTTAGGGTGGGGGCAGTGGCAAGATAAAGGTTTCCAGAGGTGGAGTCTGAATGAAAGGAGAGAGAAGGTAGCTTCCAGAGCCCTCTCCTGCTCAAGACAGTGACAGTCTTCTGGGCTGCCATTGCTGCTTGGGCTTGCACTTGTCTTCCCTGAGGCCCCTTAGCAGGGCGAGTGGAAGGAAGGGGAAAGCAGCTTGCTGGCCTGACTAAAACACAGCTGCAGCCACCTGTCATCCCAGCGACTGGCGAGGCTGAGGCAGGAGGATGGCAAGTTCAAGACCAGCCTCAGCAACTGAGACCCTGTCTCAAAAAATAAGCTGGGTTTTAAGACACGTGCCTGTAATCCCAGCAGCTCGGCAGGTTGAGGCAAAAGGATCAAAAACCAACCTCAGCAATTCCCTATCTCTAAATGCATCATGAAAAAGGGCTGGGGATGTGACTCAGTGGTTAAAGCATCCCTGAGTTCAATACCCAGCACTAAAAAATAAAAATAAAAATAAAAAGAACTAGGGATATGGCTCAGAGGTTAAGTGACTCTGGGTTCAATTCTTGGTACCAAATAAATAAATAAAAAGAGACCAGCCTCAGCAACTTAGTGAGACCCTGTCTCAAAATAAAAAATAAAAGGGGCTGGGAATGTGGCTCAGCACTCCTGGGTTAAATCCTCAGTACCAAAAATTTAAAGTTTAAAAAAAAAAAATACAACTCTGTCGGAATACCAAGCTAGGCTCCCTCCCTTGCTGTCCTGGGAGAACCCCCTGAAGAACTAAAGAGAAGCATCCCAAAGGCAACTCAGAGGGGCAGACCTGGCCGGATCCTGACCCTGAGGTCCCTGAGGATCTTACAGTTTGAGGGCCGGGCCCCAAGTCTCCAAGGCCCCAGCTGACAGGTACCTGTTAATGCTGATGCTGGGGTCGCTGGGGTCGCTGGGGCCGCTGGGGGCAGCTGCTCATTCTTCCACCCCTTCTTTCCAGGCATCTCCATAGGTGTGACCTCTGCTACAGAACCCAGAGAATTCAGTCTATTTTCAATTTTCCTGAGCTGAGTGACACACTCAACTTCCAGTTCTGAAAAGGAAAGCAAAACATGAAATTAACATTGACAGTTGTTAGACCAAAGGGTACCCAGAAAGTTAACAAAAGTGAGAAGTTGTACATCCCAAGAAGCATTTCTCTTCAATTTCCTTTATGTGCACCTGTCCCCCAAAATGTGAGAAAAACTTAGAACATACACACACACACACACACACACACACACACACACTACACACTAACAGACGGTGGCTCTCAAACAAAAAAGTTTAGAATATACTTAACTTTCTAATCTTAAAAAAAAAAAAATCCAGGATGAGACAGTGTTATCTTACTTTCAGATTTGGAAATTTTGGCTCTGGCAGCCAACTGTGGTTATCCTTTTTGTCTCTCATTTAAAGTTGGCCAGAAAACACATATCATATTCAAAACAATTGCATTCTTTATAAATACATTTGTTTTTCAAATATTAATTATTTCATAGCTCATTATGCACTCTTTTAAAAACTCCTTGACATTTTCTCATAAAACACTTCAAAAAATCTTATTCCAAAATTCTGCCCACACTTGCTAAAATAATTTAAAATTTACCTGTTAACCTAAACCAGCGTCTTCCTAGAAGCTAATCTGTAACAATTCATTGCCTTTACTGGAAAGAATGAAGTAGAAAATAAGTTTAATTCACATGTTCACAACTTTTTAGATTTTAGGTGCTGTAATTAACTTATTTTCATAAAAAAAATTCTAGTAACAATTTCCAATTAAACTGCCATCAATAAAAATAACATAGTTATATTAACATATGATTTTGGAAGCCCTAAACTCATTGAGGAAAAATTATTCCTTTCACTGGATGGGGGTGGGGGACAAAAAAACTTTTCCCCCTTTTTAAAAAAAACTATTCTGGGATTATCCCAGGGCCTCTCCATACTAGGTCAGCACTCCCACCACTGAGTTAAACTCCCAGGCCTGTTTCCTACATTTTTTTTTTTTTTGTATTGCAGTTACACACCAATAAATTTATTAATATATTATTAGGCTAGAGAGAATTATTGTCGTCCCTTATTACTGAGAACTAGGTTAGTCTACCACGAATTAGTTATATTTTTCAGAAACACGGTCAACACCACAAAAGGTGAGAAGACTTTTCTATCTCAAGGAAGATGCAAAGAGCAACCTAGTGACTGTTCGAACTTCGCCATGGTCACATTTGTATCACTTCCTCTTAATGCCCCACAGGTGCCATAAAATTAATGAAAATGGTGGCCTATAGCTGTCTGGTGTAATAGCAAGACGACCCTTATTGTTCTCCTTGTTACAACTCCTTAGTAGGTAACTGCCGCCTTTAGTAAAATTTATGAAGATTTATAAGTGGGGGAGGGGAGGGCCGATCCAAACAGGACCGGGCTGCAAGTGTTTGGCCAGACAGGGAGGGGGTTTGGGTACCCAGAAAGAGGGTCAACTCCTTCCTGCTCCCCCACCCCAACCCACTCCTTTCAATACCGATTGTTAAAACGTTAACTAACCCCCTAAGTTCCTTAGCTCTGATTCCTAGCAGGGCCTCCATCCATCCCCTGTCAGTCCTGAGTGGGACAGTGTCAACCTTAAACACTGCTTTTGTTCCTGCCGGGTGGGGACGGTGGGAACAGATGCTCTCAGAAGTGGGGTCCAGAGGAAGCGGGGCCATCTAGGGAGGCGGCGGGAGGCCTGGTGGCTCCCGGAGCCCTCTCCCGCCCTCGCTTGTCTTGACAATGACCTCCTTTGGGGCGCCGCCTACACTTGCACTTTTTCTCCCCGCGGCCCCGAGGAAGGCCAGGTGGAGAAAAGGGGAAACCAGAGTGGACGCAGCAGGTTGGCCTGGCTAAGATGCGGCCGCATCCCGATCCCAGGCTGGGCTCCCTCCCTCGCGGGTCCCGCTTTCTTGGAAGAAACGCCAGAAGAACTTCCCGGGGGGGAGGGGGGGTCCCGAGGGCACGTGCCAGGGCGCTGACATGGCCGGACCTTGGAGTCCCTGGCATTCTTCGCCCAGCCCCTGAGGGCACACCCGCCCCGACTTCGACCTCGACCCCAGCCCCGCCAGGGTCTCCGATTGCCCCAGCGGCTGGGTACCTGGCGCCCGTGCGGGGTTCGGTGGCGCGCGCTTACGCGCCTTCTTTCCAGGCATCTCCCCGAGCGCCGCCGCGATCTCCGCTGCAAATCCGGGGAACTCTGTCCCCCGACTCAGGAGCTCAGGCTTCCGCAGGACGCGAGCTGCACGCCGGGCCGGCCAGCGGGACAGGAACACCGGGCGCGCCGAGTTCCTGAGGGCACTCTGTGCCGGGATCCTCAGAGCTCCCGCGCGGAGGCCACTCGCGAGTCATAGGGGGACTTCCCCGGTGACGTAACGATACTTGACGCGGGCCCGCCCCCGTCCCGCCTCTGCTCGTCCCCGCCGTTGCGGGAGCGCGCGCCATTCTGGAAAAGGGCTGCGGAGCGCAACTTGTCCGGACCCGCACCGGCGCCGACCCGGGGCGGGGGGCGCTGGGCTCCGGGCCCGGAGGGACCCCGCTCGGCCCCACAATTACTTCCTTTAAAAAGGGGATGGGAGAAAAAGGTCGGTTTTGAGAATCTACGAACACCCCAGGTAGAGACGGCTGCTGTCGACCGGGGCTAGGGGTGAAGAGAGAGGCCAGGGTTTCCTAGGAGGAAAGTTGGGGGTTGGGGAGAGGCCAGGCGCCTCCTCCTTATCATAAATTGGCAATTAGAGACTTATGTAATAACAAACCCCAGGAAGGGTTAGGACCAGGAAACTTAGAATTCAGCGTGGATAGTACCGGGGAAGTGAAAAGAAAACTTTACCAACAGTAGAAAAGGTGCCCGAAGCCAGGTGAAAAAAGTATCAGGTCCGAGAACAAAATAAAGCATTGGGAGTGTTGGGGAATTCTGCACACTGGAACCCCGCACGTGGTGCGTGCGTGAGAGGGGTGAGAGTGCGGGTAGGTGGTGGGAGGGGCCTGGTTCTCTGCCCCGGGTAGGAATATGAGTTTTAAAAGCTGTGCAACGTTCTCCTTGGATATGTCGGTATTGCATATTCCTGGATGTTCGGTGATAAAAAGAGTGGGTCATCATCGTAAGAAAATATTCAAATCTTTTGTAGAGGGAGGGATGAGATACCTGGAAACGTGATATTGCTATCACAGTATTTGATTGGTACCTGAATATTATTGTATAAAGGAGTGCTAGAGTTAGGAATAGTTAAGAGATACAATAGGGGGTCAGTTCTACTAAGAGCTTTGGCTTGCATTTTTTCTCATTCTGTCCCCCAAACAAGTATTGAAAGCTGTCCTTCTTAGCACCGTGGCCACTTAACAGGTGCAGAAACTATAGGTTTATCGATATTGAGTAAATTGCCCGAGCTTCACATGGGCAGAGAGTCATGTCCTGCCTGATCACACAGGGAGCAAGACCTCTTATCCAACTAGGCCTTCCTAGCAATCACAACCTCTTAGAAAATGAGTGTTTCTACATCAACTTAATTGAATGCAGAGCTTCCAAGTCGGTTGCATACAGCTGCGTGGACCTCCTAGAAGAGTTTGCTTTGGTTCACAGTGTTGCTCTGCAAAATGTCACAAGTAAAGGTTTGAATAGATTCCCAACTTAAAAATTGAATGACTGAACGAATTTTAAAAATGAAAGGCTGAATTAAAAACTCAGATGTCTGGCATCTTTAGGGAAACCAGAAGCTCTGACACTTTCATTTTGCAAAAAGTGCAGAGTAGGCTAGAAGTGGAAGTCACCCCCTTCAGAGGGACCTGGAGGCTCCCATTCACCAACATTCCCTGCTGTTTGCTTTTCTCATTTACATTATCTGGCCCCAGTAGGCATCTGAGCTTGTTTATTTATCTTAAATCATTCAATCAACACAAATCAGCAAATATTTATTTATTGCTTGACCCTGAATAAGGTATAGACAATATTATAAGCATAGGACAAAACTACTCTTGAGTTTAAACAACTTTGTTTTGAGGCTGATGTTGGGTGTTTTTGAGTATGGTAAATGCTAGGGACAAAAGCAGATCAAATTCAGGATGTGAATATCAACACGTGACGCAGGAAGCCAAATGGAGATGCTGCCCTAAAATCTGTTATCTTAAACCTAACTCAAAACCACTGTGACCCTCTGAAGGGTCATTTCTACTTCCTTAATTCATAAGAATAAAGTTGATTTCTTAATTGCATAAACTAGTAAACTTCTGTGCAAACCATGCATTCTGAAATGCAATGAATACACACATATAGGAGAAAAACAAATTATAACACTGTTTATCTACAAAGGGTGTGTCAATTCTGTCTTCTAACATTATCATTATAAAATGTTTTTGACCCATACAGGACATAAACTGTAGGCATTTCTACCTTTAAAAGAATTGCAAATTAAATTGGCTTGGAATAAGAAGTAGGGGAGCGGAGGGGAGGGGAGTCTCAGAAGTGTTTCAAAAGCAACTGATGGAGACACTTTGGGGAAAAAAATTCTTTCTGGAACTAACATTTTAATAAGGGAATTAGAAGAAGAGTGTGAAAACTGGTGAATCATTTAATGTTGGACTTGTAAGAAAAATAGGAATATTATGGCCACTGAGCTAACAAGACAATGATTAAAGATTTATCATGAGCTGGGCAGGGTGGTGCATGCCTGTAATCCCAGAGGCTTGGAAGACTTAGGAGGACTGCAAAGTCAAAACCAGCCTCAGCAATTTAGTGAGGCTCCTAGCAATTTAGCAAGACCCTGTCTCAAAAAGTGAAATGGGTTGGGGATGTGGCTCAGTGGTTAAATGCCCTGGATCAATGCCTGATCCAAAAAAAAAAAAAAAAAAAAAAAGATTTATCATGAAGCATTATAATTCCCCAAAATTTGTTTTTTTAAAAATTAGGACTGGTGAGGGTAACTATTTTAAAAAATATTACCAGAGGGCTAAGAATAAAGCTCAGTTAGTAGAGTGCTTGCCTTGCATGCACACGGCCCTGGGTTCAATCCCCGGCACCACAAAATAATAATAATAACAATAATAATTACCAGATAATTCATTTTCATGGACCAAGTTCAAAAATGACAGAGAAAGCATACCTATAATTCCAGTGGCTAAGGAGGCTGAGGCAGGTGGATTGCAAGTCTAAATCAGCCAGCCTCAGCAACTTAGCGGAAACCCTTTCTCAAAAAATTAAAAGGACTGTAGATGTGGCACAGTGTTTACGTGCCACTGGGTTCAATTTCCAGTACAAGAAAAGGAAGAAAGAAGAAAAAGACAGTAAAAATCTGGAAGATCTGGTAATCTGTGTTGTCATTTAGAGTGTTTGTTTAAAAAGGTGTCTGTAGATGCTGGGCGCAGTAGTGCCCCCCTGTAATCCCAGCAGCAGCTCGGGAGGTAGGAGGATGAGAGTTCAAAGCCAGTCTCAGCAACTTTGAGGTGCTAAGCAACTCAGTGAGACCCTGTCTCTAAATAAAATGCAAAATAGGGCTGAGGATGTGGCTCAGTGGTTGAGTGCCCCTGAGTTCATTCCCTAGTACCAAAAAAAAGGTGTCTGTAGATACATATGTGTGTGTTTAAACTGACAGCAATAAACATGATTAGTAATAGAACAGTCATCCATATATTTCAAGCAGAAAATAGGATTTGACAGCTGAACAAGAGGATATGAGAAATGCATAAAGGAGTATTTAGAGGAAGCATGTGATGAAACATACAAGCTGTAGACCTGATTCTGTTTGTTCCAATAAAAGGGACTTTTTTTTCTTCTTCTTGTGTAGCGTGTTTATTAACAGAAAATTCATCTGAATTTCCCGCTTTGATCAATTAAATCTCTGTTGCAGTTCAGACGCTGTGCTAGGCTATGGAAAGATAGAGACTCACAAATATCATGTGAAATAAGAGTCACTTGAGCACCTGGTCAGAAAACACGTCTGATGATGGAGCTCTGGCTGGACGTGAGATTCTGCAACTTTTACAAACTCTGGTGATTCTAGTCTGTGGACAAGGTTGAGCAGCAAGACTACAGCCTGTATGTTTTGTTACGGGGATAGTGACTGGCAGGTGCAGTAAGTTGTGCCAGGGAAATTGAGACAGATGACAGGACTGCTTGGGAAGGAAGCTAAGCAGCCAGAAGGGGCATCAGTATAGAGACCTAATACGTAAATGAAGGGTTGGCCCAGCAGTGAGGCCAAGGGGAAGAAGTGTGACTGTGCTGACCGTGTTGCTGCCTGAGGCTGGGAGTGATGCCACCAGGGGAATTTCGGTTTTATTGTGGGGACTCCGCAGGAACCACTGAATGTTTGAAGCAGATGATCAGATTCTAGGAAGCTCACTCTGGCCACAGTGTGACTAGCTTGGTTGTGGTAAGACCTGAGACTAACTTGCAAAGGTATATGACAATTTTCATACAAGAGGGTAGTGCCAGCAAAGACGGTCACCATTTCAACGTGTTTTATTAAAATTCCTCATATTTCCTCATCCAGGTAGCACATGTCTGGTTCCCCCCTCCCCCGCCCCCAGCTTAAATGAACATTTTATCCTGTACTAGCATCCTAGGGCTGTGGTAAGAAATTCCCACAAACTGGGTGGTTTAAAACAACAGGGAGAAAAAAAAAATTCTCTTGCGGTTCTAGAAGAGATCAGTCCAACATGGAGATGTTGGCAGGTTCTCATGCTCTCTCTGAAGTCCCCTGGGAAGGAATCCTCCCTTCCCTGTCTTTTGGTGGTTGCCTGCAATCCTTGAATTCCTTGGCTTGGAGATGAAACACTGCAGTGTCTGCCTCAGCTTTATGTGGGTCCAAATAAATTTCCCTCTTCTTATAAAGACATTAGTCATTAGCTTAGGGCTGGGTTAGGGCCTACCCCAGACCAAAATGACATCATTTTTACTTTTTTATTTTATTTTATTTTATTTATTTTGGGTACTGGGGATGGAACCCAAGGGCGCTTTTATCACTGAGCTATTATTCCCCATCCCTTTTATTTATTTATTTTTTATTTTGAGACAGGGTCTCACTAAATTGCCCAAGCTGGCCTTAAACTTGTGATCCTCCTGCCTTAACTTCCTGAGTCACTGGGATTACAGGTGTGTGCCCCTGCACCTGTTTTCCACCCCTCCCCACACCTGGTTTTTGAGTCTCCTTTATTCTCAGCACCTTAACACAACCATTATGCAAATTTTGTTATCTTTACTTACACTCCTGTCTTCAGTGAATGTTTCTGAACATTGTAACTGCATGTAGTGTGTGTAAAATTCTATGGAGTATATTTCTTTTAAGGATGTATCCACTGTAAATTCTCTATCTTTGGGTCCATTGTTTTCCTTCTTTCCTAATAAGGTGATCAAATGGACAGCTCACAACAGACTGGGCCATTCAGCTGCTGGTAAAACTTTGGGGTTTGTCTTTCTCTTCTCTCCTATTCCCCTCACTTCCACCAGCCCTGCTACTACCCCCTTCTTTGTTACTTAAAAATTATTTTCAGTTTAACTTCTGTTGAAGCCCAGATATGGCATAATTTATTTTAAAATTTTATTTCTTTGTTGTAGTTGGACACAATACCTTAGTTTTATTTATTTATTTTTATGTGGTGCTGAGAATTGAACTCAGGGCCTCACACGTGCTAGGCAAGTGCTCTGCCGCTGAGCCACAGCCCCAGCCCATGGCATAATTTTTTATTTATGCTTCTGATCTAAGGGGGAAAAAAAGTAACAAAAGTTTGATCCCCTAGGGCCAGTTTGGTCTAGCTCTTTTTTTTTTTTTTTTTTTTTTAAAGAGAGACTGAGAGAGGAGAGAGAGAAAGAATTTTTTTTTAATATTTATTTCTTAGTTCTCGGCGGACACAACATCTTTGTTGGTATGTGGTGCTGAGGATCGAACCCGGGCCGCACGCACACCAGGCGAGCGCTCTACCGCTTGAGCCACATCCCCAGCCCTGGTCTAGCTCTTCATTGCTGCTTCTGATTTTCTCATTGGCTGATTCTGCACATACAACACCCAGAGTGTATATTCTTTATTTTATTCAAACTTGTTCCTAATCTTTCTGTTTTGTGGATTATCACAGATAATGACTATCAAGCATGTTTGTGTTCTCTTTTTTTTTTTTTTTTGAACCAGGGATTGAGCCCAGGGGTGCTTAGCCACTGAGCCACATCCCTAGTCCCTTTTTATATTTCATTTAGAGACAGGGTCTCACTAAGTTGCTTAGAGCTTTGCTAAATTGCTGAGGCTGGCTCTGACCTCACAATCCTGCGTCAGCTTCCTGAGTCGCTGGGATTATAGGTGTAGGCCACTGTGCCTGGCATTTGTGCTCTTGTCTGTGTATTTTCATTTAAATACAAAGGTTCCAGAAGAGAAATAAACAATAGTATGTTTCAGAAATTTCCAGTGAGAGGCTGGGAGTGTAGCTCAGTGGTAGAGGGCTTGCTTATCATGGAAGAGGCCCTGAATTTGATCATAAACACTGGGAGAAATAAAAAAAAAAAAAAAGACAAACAAACAGCCAGTACAATGATGGGAGTAGGTTAGGACTGCCTGGGTATTTAGCTTATTTTTCAATTTTCTTTTTTTATATATTTATCAATTTTCAATAAGAGAATAAATCCAATTAGTTTAGAGATTTCATTGAAAAGAGACCATTAACAAATGCTAGTCTATCAAAACCCCAAATGTCTGGTGAAACAATTATGTTTACATGGTTACTGACTAATTACTAGTTATGTAATTCATTCTTGTGGGAGAGTAGAAAACAATTGTCCAAGTGCAGTCAGTGTACAACCTCAGGATTGATTGATGAGCTCATGTAAAATGCAGTCCTGACCTCAGACTAGAAATACTCAGGCACAGCACAAGCCCCAGCCAAACCCTGTAAATGCCAGCAACTCCAGAGGCTGAGGCAAGAGGATCACAATTCAAGGCCAACCTCAGCAACTTAGTGAGAAGTTAAACTAAAATAAAAAATAAAAAGGGTAGGGGGTGTGGCTCAGTGGTAGCAGGTACAAGGCCCTCGTGTCAATCCCCAGTACTGAAGAAAAAAGAAGATATGTTGCCTGTCTGGAAGCTTCAAATATTTCAACTTGTGTGAAAAATTATGACCCATCTGTGAGGATAATCAGTGGCTACTGCCTTCATTAGGAGATACAATTTCATTCTGGCAGATAGACTTGGAGATTGAGAGAGGCTAAAATCTTTTTTTTTTTTTTTCTTTTTCTTTTTTTTTTTAGATGGGGGGAGGGAAGTGGGGATTAAACCCAGGGATGCTTAACCACTGAACTACATCCCCAGCCCTTTCTTAGACGTTATTTAGAGACAGGGTATTGCTAAGTTGCTTCCAGCCTCACTAAGTGGCGGAGGCTGTCTTTGAATTTGGATCCTCCTACCCCAGCCTCCCTAGCTGCTGGGATTGCAGGCTGTGTTACCATGCTCTGCTGAGGCTGAATTCTTGGTATCTATCATTCATGCTCATTGTAATCTATCAAGGGCACCCACAGTGAGACTGAGCATCACTAATAGAGAGCCGCTGGGGGCTTTGAAAGTGATGGAGACCAAGATCTCTCACCCCAACCTCCCCTTGGCCTTCTTCCTCAAACCCACTGAGTCCTTCCCTCCTCCAAGCCCTTGTCCTTGCTCGTCCCTCTGCCTAGGATGCTCTTCCTCCTCGTCCTGACATGTCTGCACTCTGCTGGTCCACTCAGGACTCAGATAAATGCTGCTTTCTAAGATTCCGCCTCTCAGGTCCCCTTCTTCCTCTGGGGGTAGTCTTTTCTGCTATCCTTTAAGAAAGCCTTCCACTTTCCACTCTAAAAAAAGAAAAAAGAAAGAAAGAAAAAGAAAAAACAAACAAACAAATGCTACTTTCTTAGGTCTTCCAGACTATCCTGTTCAAAATCTCCCATCTCTACCCTACAAATGGCTGTCGATCATGAGATTTGTTTTATTAAACTATTAAACTGACTATAACTTGTTAATATTCTACTTCCTTTTTTTTTTTTTTTTGGTACCAGAGATTGAACCCAGGGGCACTCAACCACCACTGAGCCACACCCCCAGCCCTGTTTTGTATTTTATTTAGACACAGGGTCTCACTGAGTTGCTTAGCACCTTGCTAAGTTTCGGAGGCTGGCTTTGAACTCGTGAGCCTCCTGTCTCAGCCTCCCCAGCCGCTGGATTGCATCATGCACCACCGCACCCAGTTTACCGTTTCCTTTTGAATTGAAGCCAAGGAAGTCAGACTTTGTATATTTTGGTTCCTGCTATTCCAGGCACATGGCAAAAACTGAATGACTCCGCGTTAAATAGAAACAAGGCCACGTGGGGCCCGTTGAGAAGGACTTTCTACTAGTAAGATAGTTTGTGGACTAGTTTTTTGCTTTCCCACATTCAGATAGTAGAAAACCAAAACTGGAGGAGGTTAAATCATTTGTGTACATGCACAGCACGAGTAAACAAATGAGTAGCCATTGTTCGTCTTACCCTTCCCCTAGTTCATTACAGTTTTTGATTGAGAGGAAAGGAAGACAATGATCAAAAGAGATTGCAGACACTGAGCATTTAAAATATGCCTGTTTTTTTATTTTTCTCTACAAAGTTATTTCCTTTTAACAATAAGCCCCCAGGTTTTAGAAGTTTCAAGCACAGAGAGAGAAGAAATAGTTTGCTGCCTTTGGGAATGAATACCAAACATATAAAAAAGTACTTGAAGCAATCATAGGTGAGAATTTTCATAATCTTGGGGCTTGTGAAAACCAAGTCTCAAGGGCACACTTGACTTTCCTAGAAATGTAAAACTTTGATGGGTGAAATAACCCTATGAACAGAGTCAGAAGACATCGAGATCAGAACTTCTGAAGAACAAAGGCCATACAGGTTCAGGCCCTCTGCCAGCCTCTCTGTTGACCCCTTGCCAGCGTTAGATGCCACACAGCCTGCAGGACAGCTGCCCCAGGGAGGACGCTGAGGTCCCCAGGAATGCCAGACCCCAGGGGCAGAGCAGACTGCCTGAAGGCACTTGGCCTTCAGCTCCTGCCAGTTTGGGGGGGTGTGGAGGCACCCTGATTCTGGCAGTACCCTCTCCCCACTCATTTCTCTCTCTCCTCACTTCTCTCCCTTGTGCTTCTCTCTATGGGGTCTCTATGGGGGATACTAGGCATGCAGAAGTCATGCAGAAAGACCCTAGAGAAGGAGCATGGAGCCCTTGGCAATAGCATTGGCGCATCCAAGTCTACTTCTGCAGAAACCTGAGGCTTCATTATTCCAGCCCCCAAACTAGAACACCTGAGATGGCCATTCACCCTTGACCTTGCACTTTTCTGTACCCCGCCCTGAAGTTGTCATCGGCTCTTGCATATCTTCCTTTAAAGTGCCCTTTGGTTTTGGCCTTCCTTCTCAAATCCCTCTGCCAACAGTGCGTGTTACCTCACCTGGTGTTTCTGCAAAGTCCACCTGGATGCCTTCCTTCTCAGCCAGTGGCACCCTTCAAACTTCCCAGACCCATTAGACTCCGGTTCCATGGCCTTCAGCCCCTGGCTGAGGAATGCATAGCCATCTCCCAACTGTCCACCCAGACAGCTCTGATCTCCACCTGGGGAATACCATACCGCCTCCTTGGGAATCGCATACCACAAACTGATTGATGGGCTCCCTAAAATAAGCTGCACTCTCCTGGAAGGCAGGAACCCCATTTATCCCTCGTGGCTACCTCCCCTCCAAACTATTTCAGCTGCTTCTATTCCTTGTGGTATTGTATTGGTTTTATTATTTCAGCTTTGATGTCTTTGAAATTAATAATCACCTGAAATAATGATCCAAGTCTCAAAGAATTACACTATATAGACAGAAGTCCGACTCATGGAAGAAATTTAGAAATGGTTCTCTATTTTAACTGGTATTTCAGTTTTACTATTTGCTGAATTTGTGAACTTAAAACAAACTGCTTATCTTCTCAGCCTGTTTCCCAATTTGGAAAGGTAGAAGAATGATCTTACCTTTCTTAAAGGGCCTTTTTGATACTGTAAAGGCCAATCAGCGCCCAGGATGTCACATCAGGGAGGCTCAAGCCCAGGGGACTCTGCTCTACCTACCTGCCACCCACCCTGTGCCCAGAGGGGAGCAGGACAAGTGGGTGGGGGAGAGCTGCACCTTGAAAGTCCTGGAATAAATGTTAATGTGGGTGCACATCTCGGCCCCACTCAGGAACGCTCCCAGCCACTGCGCTTGTGTGGACACATAACCGGCCACACTGTCCCTGGATTTTTCGAGATTAGAATCAGGAGCATTTTTGTTACAGTCCTCAGAAAAAGGAAAGAGGTGACAGGCAGAGAAAGGAAACTAAAAGAAAAAGAGGAAATGATTCACTTTCTGAGCCTTAGACCTCAAGCTCACAAACAGGCTGGGAAGGGGGTGGGGGTGGGTCAGCTGGCCAGCATCAGTAGGTGATTTTTTTTTCTTTTGGTACCAGGGATTGAACCCAGGGACGCTACACCACTGAGCCATGTCCCCAGCCCTTTTTATTTAGCAACAGGAAGAGTACCTCCTTTTAGGATCCGAAATCCAGACTTACTCCCAACTGTCCAACTTAAAACATGTTCATAAGCAAAAGATTGACCTCCCTGGGGCCCTTATCCTGTCTGTTAGGTGGTTCTTAACTCTGGACCTACCTTGTTAGTTGGAAGAAGATTAATCAGTGAGAGAGTGGATTATAGAAGGCTGCCATGAGCTGTATGGTAATGCACACATGAGATTTCTTGGCATTATTATGGGAGAGGTTCACAGGATATGGTTGTAAAGCTGTGACTGATGAAACTTGGTAGTTCCAGAAAAGAAAAGAAAAAAAAAAAAGTGTCCCTCACAAGAAACCAGTAACATGATCCAAATCTCAAAGAATTACATTATATAGACAGAAGTCCGACTCATGGAAGAAATTTAGAAATCGTTTTCTATTTTGTGCTTTAGAAGGAGAATGCCAGTTACAGTGGTACATATCTGTAATCCCAGGAATGCAGGAGGCTGAGGAAGGAGGATGGAAAGTCTGAGGTCAGCCTGGGCAACTTAGCATAATCTTGTACAGAAGGAGAAGGAGAAGGAGAATATTTATTGTATACTCTTTTGTAACCTTTGAATCCTTAAATGCACACACAAAATTCAAATGTCTGTGGACCAAGAAATTTCCCTCTCAGGTAAACATTATTTAGAAATGTATTTACATTTTCATTAAAGACATGTACAAGAACATTCATAGCAGCATCATGTGTAGTGATCTCAAACTGGAAGCTGTCTAAATGCCAAGCTGTAGAGTAGAAAAATAAATTGCTGTTCATTCCCACCATGAAATATCAAACAGCAACTGCAATAAGTGATCTTCAATACCAGGCAACAGCCTGATGAGCATGGCAAGCCACGTAAAGAGAGAGAAGCCAGATAGGAAAGAGCACACACTGCGTGTCTGCGAAGGCAGATACAGCCAACCTATGGAGTTAGAGCACGTCAGAATGGCTCCCCTTAGCATTGCTAGAAACTGAAGGTCCTAGACAGGCTTCTAGGGGTATTAGTAATACTCATTTATTAATTTATTTTTAATTTTTTTTAAATTTTATGTATGTCTGTTTTTTGTAGTGGGGATTGAACCCAGAGATGCTTTACCACTGAGCCACATCCTCAGCACTTTTTGTTTTCTATTTTGAGACAGCGTCTTACTAAATTGCTTAGGGCCTCACTAAGTTGCTAAATCTGGCCTCAAACTTTCAATCTTCTTGTCTCAGCCTTCTCAGTCGCTGAGATTATAGGCATGTGACACTGTACCCAACAAGGCCAAATTTTTAAACTGCCACTAACAGATGGAATGAAATGGGTACCTTTTGGAGATTTCTGGAAAAGCTTGAATCAAAATTTATTTTGTTATGGTATTGTTTCTCTGTGGGTCTCGTCAGGATGACACTTTCCTACCCTTATGCAATCTTTTCTTCTTATTTGTCTACCCATTTATCTTAACCCTAAGTTAACATGTAACATACACACAGAAAAGAGCGTGATAAATTTTCAAATTGAGTTCACCTACACAAAAAGTACCAAGAAATTAGTACTCCCAGGCACAGTAATTGTACATGCCTGTAATCCCAGTGACTGGGAAGGCTGAATCAAGAGGGTGATAATTCCACTCATTTTATTCATTTCTTTTTTAAAGAGAACATTTTTTAAAGTTTGAGGCCAGCCTCAGCAACTTAGTGAGACCCTATCTTAAAATGAAAAGAAAAAAGGGCCTGGAGATGTTGTTCAGTGTTAAAGTGCCCCTGGAGTCCAATCCCCAGTACCAAAAATAAATAAATAAATAAATAAATTCAAAGTCTAACAGTTGTTAGGGACAGCAGAAATTAAAATTCAGAACAAAATGTGCTATCAAAATGAAAGTCAGGTGACTTGGTCTCTTTTTCAGTATTATCAAGTAGCAGAACAGTGACATAAAGATAGGATATATGGCTGGGAACCATATCAAGATCTTGAAATGAAGCCACAGAGGTAACAATATTCAAGCATAAGAGTTCAGAGAGTAAAAGACATTTTTGTATGTCTTAGAACTGAAAACTGTCAGCAAAATGTAAATTGATGAGTTCTAATCTCCAGGGCTATCAGATGGAGACAATAAATAACCCCTGTACCTTAGGACCTCAAAACCCCAGGGGAGCTGGGTGCGGTGGCACACGCCTGTAAACCCAGCAGCTCTGGTGGCTGAGACAGGAGGGTTGCGAGTTCAAAGCCATCCTCAGCAACAACGAGGCACTAAGAAACTTAGTGAGACCCTGTCTCTAAATAAAATACAAAATAGGTCTGGGGATGTGGCTCTGTGGTCAAGTGCCCTTGAGTTCAACCCCAGTACCCCACCCTCACCAAAAAAAAGAAAAAAAAACAACAGGTATAAGGCTCATAGGCAACAAAACTGGTAGGTGTCAGAGCTTGGTTTGAATGTAGGTCTGGAGTCTCAGAGCTTGGTTTGAATGCAGGTCTGGAGTCTCAGAGTTTGGTTTGAATGCAGGTCTCGAGCCTAAGTTCCAACACTGTGACCTTTTGTTGGTTACTGGATCATATGCTCCTTTCTTCCTCAAGCTTTAACACTTACTCCCTCATGCCCCAGACTCTGGAGAGGCTGATCCTTCCCACCCCTGTGTCCCAGCTGAAATGCCCGAGGCCTTATCTGCCATCTAATCTAAAATAGTTTCCCCTCTGGTTCTCTGTTCTTTGTTTTCTTTCTTCATAACCTACAGAAACTGCTATCACTTCATTTTGGGGGTACAGGTTCTTGGTTCTGTATTCATCTACCGGCCTCCCCAGCTAAATATAACCTCGGTGAGGTCATGTCCATTTTATCTCTTGCTCTTCCTCCTGCGTTTGGCAGGCAGGAGATGCTCTACAGATGCCTGTGTTAAACAAGGCAGTCTCAGTGAGAGCCAGGAGAACTTGAATGGTCTGAGCACACAGGTGACCAGAGTGGTCGCTGCAGCTTGGCTCAGGCCTGTGCCTTCTCTGTGTCCTCTGAACCAGCTCCTCAGGTGTGAAACGAAGGCTGGACGGATTACTGTTGTCCATTCTAATTCCCATTTGCTAAATTAAATTAGTTCACCATCAGGTGTGAATGGCTGATGGTTTATTACAGTTCCCAGAGGGGATTGCATTTTTAAAAGAAAATGCTCATTAATCCCTATTTTTAGGTTCTCAGATAACAGGAAATGAGAAAATAGTGGAACTGATGGTAGAGAGACAATTCTGTGTACAGGGCAGTTGAACCTGAGTTTCCTTGCTGGTGAGTCACCCCCTCCAATAGTTCCTTCTTTTCTCAGCTTCTTCCTCTCTCCTTCTTTCAACTCAGACTTCAAAAGAATCCCAATTTGCTCTTTAACTTTTCCCCATCCACCTTCTCCCCAGCTGCTGCAGTAAGCATGGCCAAAGGGGCTCTGCAGCCTTCATCGTGAGAGATTTGCAAGTTGTCCCAGGAGGGCAGCAGCCCCATCTGAAGCTGCATGATCCCAGTGTGGTTTAGTTTCTAGAAACTTCAGGATTTAGGGCTGGGGTTATGGCTCAGGGGTAGAACACTTGCCTAGCATGTGTGAGGCACTGGTTTGATTCCTAGCACTGCATAAAAATAAAAACAAATAAATAAAGGTATTGTGTCCATCTACAACTGAAAAAAAAAAAAAAAAAGAAAAGAAAAGAAAGAAAGAAACTTCAGGATTTCAAGTTTCTGTTTCCAATCGTGGGCTCTAGTCAGCAGCTAGACACTGTGGTTTTGCCTGAGGGTAGTCATCCTCTCTCCCTGAGCCTTGAGTTCCTCCTCTTGTTATCCTTCTGGAACTCAAAGTATCCTACCAGGAAAATTAGTGTCTGAGCTGCAGGACAAAGGTTACAAAGTCAGACAGGAAGCACTCGGTCATAATAACAACTGGTTACAGCAGAGAAAAGTCCTGGTGGCCAGGGTTTTCAGAACGGCTCTGCACATGCGGCTTTCCTTAGCTGTTTTTTTTTTTTTTTTTTTTTTAAAGAGAGAGTGAGAGAGGGGAGAGAGAGAGAGAATTTTTTAAATATTTATTTTTCAGTTCTCGGCGGACACAACATCTTTGTTGGTATGTGGTGCTGAGGATCGAACCCGGGCCGCACGTATGCCAGGCGAACGCGCTACCGCTTGAGCCACATCCCCAGCCCTCCTTAGCTGTTTTGAGATGGCTGTTATAAAATATGCAGGGGCTCTTGTTTCCACTCCTACCCTTCTCTCCCCACCCCCCTTACACTCACACACACACTCTCTCTCACACACACACACACACACACTCACACACTCAAACACACCCCTACCTCTCTAATCTGAATCCTCCAGAACTCCAGTCAAGGGCTCAGTCATCTGCTCAGCTGATCCTAGGTCCTGATGAAAGTGAGGGTACATTCCGTCTCTTTGCAGAAGCCCCACCCTTGTTTTTCCCTTCGGCTATCTTCTTCCTCCTGGCAGCGGGGTGGTGAGGTGGCCTTCTTTGATGCCTAGGTCATAACTAACCCTGAAGGATGTTGCTGTCGGGCCTTGCTGGGCACCTGCACCCACACTTACAACACTGAAGTGACAATTGATTGACTTGGATCATTGTTTTTTTTAGCCTGTATTTTCTTTCATTTTAGCCTCAAAGCTCAGCCTCCCTGCCCTAAAAGTTTATTACCAGAGGAATTAATCTAAGCAAACACTTAGTAGGCCAAAATCTGTTGGATCCCACCTCAGAAACAGAATCGCTTTCTTGTCCCCAAAATTCAAGGCCTCTAGGCTGTCCTGGAACTTGTGATCCTCCCACCTCAGCTTCCTGGGTCACTGGAACTAAAGGCTGCCCAAGGAGGCCTAATCTTCTCAAATGCTAACCACATGGAATAACATGTAGATCCAAACTTCTTACTCGCCCTGTTTTCTTAGACATGGGTAGAATATTAAATACATACACTCTTCTCACAAAATATTATACCCTGAAGATTTCATCCTCTTAAACATTTCTCTAACTAATCATCTTGTCCTGCTTGAAGTGTATTAGTTACAAAGGAAACTATCTTCACTTTTTTATTATTTTAAAAATTTTTTTGCAATATGTTTTACTTAAATATGATTGATTTAATTCTCTAACCCATGACTAAGGCCAAGTTTTATTTATTTAAATTAATATATCAAATTTTGCTCTAATAGCCAGATAATAGCTAAGGAAACGGGCTCCTTGTCATAAGGAATAATAGCATAAACATAAACACCTTGTTTGACCTAATACATTATTCAGGGTTTTATTTTGTTTTAATTTGAGATGAGCTCAATAGCACATACCTGTTATCCCAGCTACTCAGGAGGCTGAGGCAGGAGGACCACAAATTCAAGTCAGTTTTAGCAATTTAGCTAGCTCTTGTTCAAAATTAAAAATTAGAAGGGTTTCAGGTTGGGGATGTGGCTCAAGCGGTAGCGCACTCGCCTGGCATGCGTGCAGCCCGGGTTCGATCCTCAGCACCACATACCAACAAAGATGTTGGGTCCGCCGATAACTAAAAAATAAATGTTAAAATTCTCTCTCTCTCTCTCTTAAAAAAAAAAAAAGAAGAATTTCACTGTTTAAAAAAAAAATTAGAAGGGTTTGGTCTGTCGTTCAGGGGTAGAGGATCCTGAGGTCAATCTCCAGTACTGCCAAAAAAAAAGAGAGAAATTGAATATGATACAAATAAGTGGAAAGTTATTCCATACTTATGGATTGGAATAATTAATATTGTCAAAATGTCCTTACTACCCAAAGCGATTTACAAATGCAAAACAATCCCCATCAAAATTCCAATGTTGGGCTGGGAATATAGCTCAGTTGGTAGAGTGCTTGCCTCACATGCACAAGGCCCTGTTTAATCCCCAGCACCACAAAACAGACTTCTTATGGAATCATAAAAGATCCCAGATAGACAAAAAGAATAAAGATCCAGGCATCGCACCACTGGATTTTAAAATATTTTACAAACCTATAGTAATCAAAACATCATGGATGGGGCTGGGGTGGTGGCTCAGGGGTAGAGCACTCACCAAGCATGTGTGAGGCCTTGGGTTCGATTCTCAGCACCTCATAAAAATTAAAAATAAAAATATCATGTCCACCTACAACTAAAAAATATATGTATTTAGAAAGAAAAAAAAAAAACATCATGGAGCCAGGCGTGGTGATGCACACCTGTAATCCCAGTGGTTGGAGAGGCTGAGGCAGGAGGATTGTGAGTTCAAAACCAGCCTCTGGAAAAGCAAGGCGTTAAGCAACTCATGAGACCCTGTCTCTAAATAAAATACAAAATAGGGCTGGGATGTGGCTCAGTGGTCGAGTGTCCCTTAGTTCAATCTCCCATACCCTTCCACCCACCCCAAAAAACACATCATTGCACAGGCATAAAAACAGACACATAAGCTAATGGAATACAAGGGGGAGCCCAGAAATAAAACTACACATACACAGTCAATTGATTTCAATAATGATGCCCAGAATGTACACTAGGGAAAGAATGGTATCCCCAACAAATTTTGATGAAAAATCTGGATATTCACACACAGAAGAATCAAAACAGACCCTGATCTCACCCCTTATGCAAGAATCAACTCAACTGACTAAAAGACTTAAACACAAGATGTGACACTGAAGTTTCCAGAAGAAAATAGGAGAAAGGGGTCTGTGATGTTGATCAAGGCAGCAATTTCTTGAATATGACTCCAAACACAGGCAATGGAAGCAAAACTAAAATAGTGGAAATGTTTCCAACTCAAAACTTCTTCTTTTTCTTTTTGGTACCGGGGATTGAACTCAAGGGCACTCAACCATTGAGCCACATCCCCAGCCCAATTTGTATTTTATTCAGAGACAGGGTCTCACTGAGTTGCTTAGTGCCTTGCTTAGTGTCTCGCAGTTGCTGAGGCTGGCTTTGAATTTACAATCCTCCTGTCTCAGCCTCCCCAGCAGCTGGGATAACAAGTGTGCACCACCACGCTCCACCCCAACTGAAAAGCTTCTGTGCAGCCTGGAGGCAGTGCAGTGAAGAGTCAACCTACTGTTGGGAGGAAATATTTGCAAATTGTACACTGGGTAAAAATGGATTATATCCAAAATATACAAGGACATCAACCAACTCCATAACAAGAGAGCCCATCCTGTTTAAAACTGAAGAGGGAGCCGGGCATGGTGGTGCACACCTGTAATACCAACTACTTGGAAGGCCGAGGCAAGAGGACAGCAAATTCAAGATCAGTCTGGGAGACTCAGGGAAAACCCTGTCTCTAAAAACAACTAACCAAACAAGAGGGCTGGAAATGTAGCTCAGTAGTAGAGGGTGTGCCTAGCATTGGGGAGTGCTTGCCTCACACTGGGTTCCATCCCCAGCCACACACAAAAATAAATGAATAAAACAAAGGCATTGTATCTCCCTACAACTAAAAGTATTTTTTAAAAAAGAAGAAGAAAGAAAGAGAAGGGGATGAGGAGATGGGAAGAAAGAAGGAGAAAGGAAAGAGAAAGGGAAAGAGGAAAGAGACAGGAAGAAAAAGAAGGCTGGGCAAAAGATCTAAAGAGACGCTTCTCAAAAGAGGAATGGCCAGCAGACATATTTTAAAAATGTTCAATGTCTCTAATCGTCGGAGAAAAGCAAATGACAATTGCAATGAAACGTCACCTCACACCTGTTAGATGGACTGTTATCCAAACGGTGAAAGGTAATTGCTAGTGAGGACTTGGAGAGAAGGGAAGGAACCCTGGTACACCGTTGGCACTTTTGAAAACAGTATGGAAGTTCCTCAAAATATGAAAGAAGGATCTCCATATGATCCAGGAATTCTACTACGGGGTATATACCCAAAGGGATTGAAATCCGCTTGCTGAGGAGATCTGTGGACTCCCATGTTCACAGAGCATTGTTTATAATAGCCAAGACAAGGAGACTACCTAAGTGTTCATCAACAGATGAGTGAATTAAACACACACACACAATGGAATATTAGTTGGCCCTCTAGTAGAAATAAAAAGGGTGGGACCAGTGCACGCCTCTGATCCCAGCTACTAGGAGCCTGAGGTAGGAGGATCCCATCTCAAGGACAGCCTGGGTAATTTAGCAAAACCATGTCTATCTCAAAAAAATTAAAACGGCTGCCAGGTGAGGTGGCACACACCTGTAATCTTAGTAGCTCAGGAGTCTTAACCATTGAGGTGCTTAACCACTGAGCCACATCCTTAGCCCTTTCTTATATTTTATTTAGAGACAGGGTCTCACTGAGTTGCTAAGTGCCTTGCTAAATTGCTGAGGCTCGGTTTGAACTCATAATCCTCCTGCTTGAGCCTCCCAAACTGCTGGGATTACAGGTGTGAATTACCATGCCCAGCACTCAGAAGTCTCAGACAGGAGGATTGAAAGTTCAAGGCCAGCTTCAGCTTCTTAGCCAGACCCTAAACAATTTTGTGAAACTCTGTCTCAAAATAAAAAAAAATAAGAAGAAGAAGAAAAAGGGCAGGGATAAAGCTTAGTGGTAAAAAACCTTCTCCAGTGCTAATAAATGAATAAATAAATAGGAAGCACAGAATTCTATTATTTATTACAATATTGATAAACTTGGAGGATATTATGTTAAGTGAAATAATCCAGGCACAGAAGGACAAATACCATAATCTCTCACCTATATGTGGGTGCTAAAAGAAACTGAACTTAAGTAGAGAGTAGAGGGTTGTTTACCAGAGGCTGGGGAAATTGTCCAGGGAGACAGGGAAAAGAGACATTGATCAATTCATGCAAAGTTACAGTTAAAAGGAATAAGTTCTGGTGTTCTGTCCCTTTGCACAACAAGTTTGCTATAGTTAATAATAACATATTTTTCTTTTTTCTTTTTTTTGGTGGTACTGAGGATTGAACCTAGGAACACTCTGCTACTGAGCTCCATTCGCAGCCCTTTTTCTTTTGATTTTGAGACAGGGTCTCCCTAAGTTATTTCAATTTGTTTTTTTTTTTTTTTTAATATTTATTTATTTATTAGTTATTGGCGGACACAACATCCTTGTTTGTATGTGGTGCTGGA